>NW_012267277.1:6083836-6213880 GCF_000151885.1 Dipodomys ordii | reverse complement strand
GCGCTCCCCGCAGCTTAAGCGGAGTCGCGGTGGCGACGAGGGGGGAGGGAGAGCGAGGGAGCGAGCGAGCGGGGGGCGCCTGGGCTCGCAATCGCTCCTCTGGAGCCCCTATCCCAGCGTGGAGACCCGAGCGGAGAGCGGGCGCTCCCCGCCCCAGCTGCGCAGGCAGGGAGGAGGGGTGGGGGGAATGGTGGTGGTGGAGAGAGAAAGGAGGGGATCACAGAGTATCCAGTGTTTGCGCCGTCACCAGCCACAGCCCCCGCCAGGCCTCTCTTGATTTCCTTTAGGGTCTAAACATACGCATTACCGAAAACGCCAGAAGGGGTGAAATCCAGACGGGAAGGGTGGTCCGAGAGGTCTTCTCCCCCCCCCCCCCGCCCCTTCACTCCTCCCCGGCCCTACGTCCCCTAACTAGTGGGGGCGCCCTGTCCTAGCAGCCAATCAATGGTGGATGGGTGATTCTTATTACAGTGCTGAGGTTTCTTTCCCAGACTACACGTTTGGGCACCTGGAAGGGAGATGGTTTGCACTTGTCACATTTACATGAGTCCAAGGAAGGCCCCAGCCAACCAACTTCCCCTACTTTCCTGTACCCACACCCACGCCGTTCTTAACGCTTACAGTAGGCGATCTTCAAATCAAGAACCTGCGCAGAAGTCTTCAGAATACACACAGGCTATTTATTTCTACTACTCAGACTCCAGCTCACCATGATCCTAGGAGGAATGCCAAAACGCTGAAAATACCGTTTCCGTCTGAAAGGTCTTTTACCCATTCATTGCCTGTTGTGATATCCAGGTCTCCAGAGGCTCCAATGCCAGGTGAGAAGAGGTAGAGAAACAAACAAACAAACAAAGGCTACCCCTTGGAGCCAGTGCAGGAAGACGAAAGAGGAGATAGTTTATTAAAAACTTTATTTCAATTCGTTTTAAGGGCCACACTCCTGTCCGGTGTATCCAGCTGTGTAATAATAAAGCTAATGTGGTAGACTTGTTTTGGGATTTATTTATTTTTTTCCTGGTTAGCATCTGTCACTCACCCATGAAAATGTAATGAAGCATTTAGGGTTATTACCTTCAGAGTCAATGGGCTAAAAATATTTAGCCTAATGCATTCTTTGTCTAGTCAATAGGTCCACGGCTGGTGTATACAAAGTCATGAAGAGATCCTCCCTTTCCCCACAAAATTCACGACCCATTACACTTATTCCTTAATAACAGCTTCTGTACAAATGGAGACCCCGGAAAACTTGTCTGTCAGGCACCTCCTGAAAAGATAGCAATTTACATGGAGACAAGAAAAATGTGTGAGTTCCTTGGCAAAATGCAGTCTTAGGAGAAAAAGTAGACCACAGGAAATTCCTCACAGGTGGGAGGGACTTCCCATCCCTGATTCTACTCCTCTGGGAGCACCAGGAGCAGATCTAATGGTCAGGACCCAGGGAAACCAGCTCAAAGCTCTCCAGCTCTTCCAGTGTTCTAAAAGTAATATGAGGTACCAGAAAGGACTGTTCTACACTTCATGTAGGAAGTTCTGGCTAGCCAGATTAAGACAAATGAAATATTTCACTTCCTTTATCTGTAAAGATTCCTGGAATCTCAGTACCCAAAGAGGCCATGGAGCAATCTGAGAAAGCATGGCTGAAATGGAGGGAAATAGGTATTCAACTTCAGTGGGCTGGACAGATTGTCATGCCTTGGGTGATGGAGCAAAGGCTCAACTGTTCACTGACTGCCAAAATGGGCAGGTTCTCCATGCATTGAATTTCAGAGGCATTTACATGCATTGTAAGCCCTGCATGTCAGAGGTGTGGCTTCCACCTGCCCTCCACTTTGTTCTCTTTCCAAGGGTCACTGTAGTGGCTACAAACTTTGCAGGGAATTTAAGGGGCTGAGTTAGCCAAATCATGCAAGTGTAAAAGGATATAAAACTCTACCACCATTGAGTGTTGGACAAAGCCCACTCTGGAAATAGAACAAATTCCCATGAAATCCAACAGGGGCACCAAGCCACAGCTACTTCCAACTTTAAGCTGGAAAAAAAAAATCATGACATATAGTCTCTGCTTACAAGCTACTGGCCAAGGACCTACTGGCCTTCGGGGCCTTACTAAACAAAATCTTAAAGGAATATTTAGTTGTTATGCTAAACATGTCAAGCAAGAACTCATCTGAAAGTTAAGGTGTGAAGCTTTAACTGTTCTTTTTTAAAATACCAATAACACTTGTATTAAGTGTGGCATGAGGGAAAAAAATCAATAGATATTCTTTTATCACCTACTCTAAGAAACAGCAAAGTAATATGACAAATAGCAAAGCTACATATATTATTTATTCTGTTCCAAAGCACAGTTTGGGGCATTTCCTGCATAACCCATTTAGTCTTCAGAACAGGAAAGCAGGTAAGGTACTGTTGTTGTATAGCAGTAAACATGGGCCTACTTCATCCCTGACCAGTTACCACTCTGCCTTTATATATTCTCTTCTCCACCATAAGGATGGAGCTTACCTACTTTTCTGAGATTTCTGTGAGTGAGAATGAGACAAGATGTTGAGCATGGCTGATACTGAGTAAGTCCCCCACTAAATATTAGTTCTCATCCTAGAATAATTCCAATAAAATAGTTTATTTTAATTCAGCCAGCATTGATGGAATCCATTCTGTGTATCAAGAACTGCACTAAGCATTGGAGAAAATGATGATAAATTAGAAACCAAATCTGCCTTCGAGGAACCCAGTCATCTGAGAGATAGACATGGGCACACATAGTATTCAGATTGGGGGAAAAAAGGCATAATACTCAATTCCGCCGAAGTCATCCTTCTGCAGTGATTATTGGGAACTAAAAGAGGCAATCTATTAAGGTGTTGTTTGAATTGGACCTATGATTGAAAGCAAAATCAGTGATCAGATATCAGAAATCCTAATAGTATTAACTATTCCTCCAGAGAAAGGGGATTCAAAATGTAATAGTGTCTGTGTTGTATGCTACTTAAAATTCTATTTATTCCTGCAACTGTCTCAAATATGCTTGTCATTGGATAGTACATAATGAAATGAGTTTATGCTATAGGTTTGGAGGCATTCTTTCCTTAGAGCTTTGTTGAAGTCTAGTTGACAAATACCACACATATTTCAGGTGTATAATGTCATGTTTTGACATATGTATACACAGTGAAATGATTGCTACAATCAAGCTAATTAACATATTCATCATCACACATAGCTAGTATTGTGTGTGGGATAAGAGCACTTAAGATTTACTCCATAGTGAATTTTAAGTACACAATGCATACTTTTAAATAAACTCACTGTGGACTACATTTGATTTCAAAAACTTATTTATCCTGTAACTGGAAATTCGTACCTTTCCATCCCCTTTCTCCCAGCCTCTATCTCTTCTACTCCACCATTCCATTCTCTGCTTTTATAACTTTGACTTTTTTAGATTTCACATATTTGAGATCATGCAGGATCTGCCTTTCTCTCCATACCTGGCTTATTTCATTTGGCATAGGTCCTCCAGGCCCATCTATGTTGTCCCAAAGGGTAGGATTTTCTTCTTTTTCTAACATCCAAAATTATTCCACATATATACACATACACATGACATTTGCTTTAGCAATACATCTGTCAACACAGACAGTATGTTGATTCTATTGTGAATATTGTAGTTAAGCACAGGACTGCAGCTATTCCTAGGGTGCTGATTTCATTTTCTGTGGATTCACAACAGAAGAGAGATTGTGGGACATGATCTGAGTTCTACTTAGAGATTTTGGAAGAAGTGCCACACAGTTTTCCAGAGTGGAGATACCAAATTAAGGCTTACAAACAGTACACATGGAGTGGGGGGAGGGGGGGTGGGAATCTCTGTATTTCTTTGAATCCTTTTCAGTATTTGTTAGAAACTAACATTTTTGCTAATAGCCTTCCTGATAAGTGTTAGGTGAAGTCTCACATGGGTTGATTGCATTCCAAGTCACCTTTCATATACCTGCTAGACAGATTTTTATATTGACTTACAATATCTATCTGTTATCAAGTTGTTTGTGCTTTGCTGGTGAGCTATATGAGTTCCTTAATATTTTGGATACTAATTCCTCGTTAGATATGTAGTTTCTAAATTCTCCTTCCCCATCTCAATGGTTATGCTTTCATTCTGCTGATTGTTTTTGAGTGCATACAGAAACTTTTTTGTTCTTTTTTTTTCTGCAGTGTGGTCCTCTTTGTCTACTTTAGCTTTGGTTACCTCTGTGATTTTGATGTCATGGTGAAAAAAATCATTGAGAAGACAAAATATGTAGGAGCTTTATTGCTATGTTTTCTTCTGGAGCTTTTATGCTTTCCAATCTTAAACATCTGTTTCTAATCTATTTTGAATCTATTTCTACATAGGGTATAAGAGTTCAAATTCATTGTTCTGGACGAGGATGTTGTTTCCCCAACAATTTATTGCAGACCCTTTGTGTAAATGCACAGTTGTTAAAGCTTCATAGTAACTAAATGAATATCTTATCATCAAAGACACCAGTTTGGATGTGAGTACCATACTGTTTGAATTACAGTCTCTTTGCAATATACATTGAAATCAGTAGTGTGGTAACTTTGGTGACTTCATAAAACTGCTCTAGCTATTCATGATGTTTGTGATTTCATCTGAATTTTAGGATTGAAAAACATTATGAAAAGATCCCTAGAATTTTTGTAAGAGTTCCTTTGAGTCTGTGGGTTCCTTTAGTAAGGGTGGATACATTGTTGATAGTAATTCTCCCAGTCCATGAATTCAGGATGTGTTCTTTTTTATTTGGGTCTTCTTTACAATGTTTCTAACCAATGCTATGTAATTTTTGGTGTAGAAAAGATTTATCTCCTTGATTAAGCTTATTACTGCATATTTTGTTATTTTTATATGCTGTTGTAAATGGAATCGATTTCTTAGCTTTGCAGTGTTGAAGACAAATTATTATAGTCATTATCCATTACATGGTCTGTAGTGCTTACATTTGCTAGGATTATGGTGATATTTCTATACACTTAAAATTCTTAAATTAGTATAATTTTTAAGGTGGGTACCAGTGGCTCATGATCCTAGCTACCCAGGAGGCTGAGATCTGAAGACAACAGTTCAAAGATAGCCCAGGAAAACAAATCTATGGGACTCCTACCTCCAGTAGCAGAATTGGAGATGTAGCTCAAGTTGCAGAACACCAGTCATGAGCAAAAACAGCCAAGCAAGGGCTCAAAGCTCTGCATTCAAGTGCACAACATAAAATAATGTGTATAGTGTTTAATAATGTTTGGTATAAACATTTCTAGCAAGTTTCTTGGAGACATCAATGCTCAAAGTATCTTAACATATTGATGCACAAAATGTCAAAGTATAATAGTGAACATAAGGTTCAAGCAGAGTGATAAATACCTTTAATGCCAGCTATTCAGGCAGGAGGTGAGGATGGAAAAAGATGGAAGAATTGAGGCTCAAGTCTAGTCCTGACAAAAATGTTCATGAGACCTTCTCTCAACAAGCTGGTTGTGATGTTGCATACTTTTATTTTCAGCTACATGGAAAACATACATTAAAATGTATTATGGTCTGATAAAGCCTTGAATAAAATGTGTACGACCATATCTGAACTGAAAGAAATAGAATGTGGGGCATGACTTAATGGTAAAGTACAAGCCTAACAAATGCAAGGCACTGAGTTCAGACACCAGTATCACCAAAATATACACATAGTGAAGTGTATAAATATATACTGATATGTTACATACAAAGTATGTATGTTATATATAAAGTATATATACTATATATATTTTATAGGCTTTAATTCAGTATGTCCTTTTAATTTGTTTATATCACCCTCAGATTCTGTTTTGTAATAAAAGTTTTATTCCTTTATTTAATAAAAATATATTTATTAACTTCTTGCTCTATGCCTGGCACCATACTAGGTATTACTAAGAAAGAAAACAAAAACTTTCTTAGAAAAAATATATTTATTAACTTCTTGCTCTATGCCTGGCACCATACTAGGTATTACTAAGAAAGAAAACACAAACTTTCTTAGACACATTACCAAAGTGCACTGGGATCAGTGCTAGGATTATGGAAGTTCAGGATATGGCAATAAGACACGAAACCCAGGTAAGGATGCTCTGAAGACTTTTTAGAGAGAGAGCTGTCATTTTGAAAGACAATAATTGGGTAACCAGGTGAAGCAGGTAAAGCAGGAAGAGTTAGAGGTGACTTTGGAGAAGCACATCTGAACAAATTATGGAGGATTTTGTTTGCTTTGTTCAGTCCTCTGAAACTTAGATCTTAGTTGTGGAAGGTTATAAAGGGATCTAAAATTTAAACAAAAATATTTTTGTATGTGCTCAACATATAAATAAAATAACCAATTTCTACTTCTCAAGTCAAAAAGACAAATGGAAAAATATTTCCATCAGGATACATGAAAGCAAATGATCATCGACTTGAGTCCAGGCAAAGGTTGCATGGCCACTATGGCCACTATGAAACTTAACTCTGATTTCCAAAGGCTATAAAAAGCGTTCCTTTTCTTCTCTTAGGGGGAGGTAAGGGAAAGCTGCAAGTTGGGGTGGGGCTTATGCCTCCCAGCTGCTCTTTCAAGCTAAATGCACAGTGGAAACAAAGGAGAACATAAGTAATTATCAAAGGGCTCTCATGTTCCAATACAAACCCCATTTTTTTTATGTATGTAGTAGAGCTTAAGGTGACATTCGTGCTTGACAGAAGGAGTCGACTAAAGTATAATAGAAAATGGCTGTTTTTCTGATGCTTATGAAGAAACAGAAGCAGAGAAGTTTGGCACAACATAGGATATAAGATACGGCTGGCATGTATCTTGTAGATTCTGTGTTAAAGTTATGACACACTTGTACATTTTGCCTCTCTAGGACCATTTCCTGCTTCTGAAGCAACACCTAGATTTCATTGATGGATAGTTCCTCTACCCCAAATTTATTTATTTATTTCATTTAGTTCTGGTACAGATGTCTCTACCGCTAGCTGCAGAAACAGACCGATGGCTCTTCTTCAGGTATTCCTTAACCATAACAATTTGGAAATGGTCAAGGGGTTGAATTGTGTACTTTTGAGTGAGGAACTAGGAAAGAAAATGCTTTATCCTAAATACTGGACTAGAAGCTGGGAAGGCCATAGATACAAGACCCCCCTTCATGAAAAAAAATATTTTCAGATCTGGGAGCCAGTGGTTCACAATTGCATTCCTTATTGCTCTAGAGGCTGAAATTTAGAGCATCACAATTTGAGGCCAACCCAGACAAAAAGTTCATAAGACCCACATCTCAATAACATCTGGGTGCAATGGGTATTCATCATCCTAGTTATGGGGGAAGTGCAAATAATAAATAGGAGGATCATGATTCAGGCTGACTTAAGCATAAAAGTGAAACTCTATGTGAAAAATAACTAAAGCAAAACAGCTATGAGTCATTCAAGTGGTAGACTAGCTCAGCAAGCTACAGCCCTGATTTCAAACCCAGTGCCACAGAAAAAGAAAATACCTGAGAAACAAATATATAAATAAGAGCATAATGAGATACCACTTCTCATCTACTAAAATGGATGCAAATTTAAAAGTCTGAAACATCAAATACTTGGCAAGGCTCTGGAGATCTCATATATTGCCAGAGAAAATTTCTTTGGCACTTTCTTACCATGTTATATACACACCTACTTTATGAGTGCTTGCAAGTATTTACATATTTATTCCTCCTAGGTATTTACCTGTGAGAAATAAAATATTCATACACACACATACATACACACACATACACACACACTTAAAAGCTTATTGCAACTTTAATAGGCCAAACTGGAAACAATCCAAATGATTATGCACAGTAGAATGGCTGAACAATTTGTAAAGTATTCATACAGTGAAATACTACTGAACAAGAAGTAAAATACACCCCTACATATGCATCAATATGGATGAGTCTTGAAAACATGTTGAGTGAGAAGAGAGAAGCCGGACTCATAAGAGGATATTACTATGATTCCATCTATATGAAAATCAAGAATAGGAACAACAAATCTACAATGGGAAAGAGTACTAGTTGCCTTGGTGTAGGGTTACTGCCAAGAAAGCGATACAAGGAAATTTCTGGGATAATGGAATGTTTTATATTTTCAATGTAGAATTGGTTATCTAGACAAATACATTTGTCAAAACCAATTCAGATACTTTTAAAGTCTATGCAGTTCAATATATGTTTAATTTACCTTCATTTTTAACATTATTTTAAAGAAGAAGCACAGAGCATATGGAAGAGCTAATCAAACCCTACATTGTAGTAGGTAGTATTTTTTTTGGGGGGGGGTCCGGTCGTGGGGCCTGAACTCTGGGCCTGAGTGCTGTCCTTCAGCTCTTCAGCTCAAGGCTAGAGCTCTACCACTTGAGCCCAGCACCACTTCTGGCTTTTTTCTTTTTGCTTATGTGGTGCTGAGGAATCGAACCCAGGGCCTCAGGCATGCAAGGCAAGTGCTCTACCACTGAGCCACCTTCCCAGTCCACAGTAGGTAGTACTTTATTATGGCCCAGCCCAAAGGTTTGTGCTAACAGTGAAGGTCTTGGGAAAAACCATATATATTTTTTGCTGGGTGCTGGTGGCTCATTCCTGTCATCCTACTACTTAGAGGCTGAGATCTGAGGATCATGTTCAATGCCAGCCCAGGCAGCAAAATCTCTACGACTCTTATTTCTAATTAAACATCAAACAGAAGTAGTGCTATAGCACAAGTATAGAACACCAGCCTCAAGTGAAAAAGTTAAAGGACAGTGGCCAACCTCTGAGTTCAAGGCCCAGTACCAGGACACACACACACACACACACACACACACACACACACACACACACACTGTGTGTGTATATATATAAAACATATACACATTATATATATATTCAAAATAAGAAGAGTGCTCCGTCATGTAACACCATCACAGTCAGAAACGTTATTTTATTTCAGTGTCCTATAAATTTACACCAGTATGGAGGAGATGATTGGATTCAAGTGGAAGTATCCTCCTTAAAGTGGTGAATAACATCAGAAGGCAAAGCATGTCCTGGCACAAGAGCTAATGAAGTATAGGTTAGATGGTGTCTTGGCAGAAATGTATGGAGAAATTCAAGCTTCAGACAGAGTGAACGGGGGACTGTTGAACAAACCCTGATTTTTTATGACATTTTGACCATTTTTACCCATAATCTCTGAAGCCACAGATGTGTTTCAATAGTCCTCTTGTCCTCCATCCCCCAAAGGAAACAATGAAGAAAGCACAATTTTACAATGGAAGGTACAGGTTGTATAGTTGAATTTACATGAAAACTTCACAAGGAAAAAGTCACCTCTCTTTCCACAAAACATACTGATGGAAATCATACTTTATAAAATATTTTTTTAAATAAAAAAGAATGTAATTGCTCATTGAATTGTAATATGAATGCAAATTAACTTACTGTAATTACACTGTGCAATTTTCTACTTTAAAAACTTAGAAAATGGAAGAGACCTGATAAGTAATTTGAACTGTAATTTCTCATTGTGTTCCTTCATTATGCAATGGGTACCATAAGCAATTTGTTCTGTTTTAATGTAAAATGTTTTTGAGTTCATACCATGACATTGGCAGGACTCAAATGAAACCATTCAATATAGATAGATAGTTGTCCCCTTTTCCCAAAAGTGCACTGCTGAAATAAGATAAAATTAATACAGTACAAGGGGATTTGTGAAGGGTTCTTAATTTTTTTTCATTTTGGAATCTTTATCATATTAAGTGTCTCTCTAGTCTATGCTCCTACTGTATTTTAAATAATCAAGGAGTTCCTAAACAAATAGGAATCAGATGATCAGCATTCATAGTTTCATGGCAAGAATTAGGCACAAAAGTAAAAAAGGCGTTCTGGTTTCAGGTCTGCCACTAATTTAGTATGTGATATTCTCCATTCTGGCACCCATTTCCTTCATCCTTGAACTGAAATGTTGGCCTAGGTGATATCCAGCTTCCATCTGGCCTTTTATGGCCTTTATGGATTGCTTTGCAGACACTCTCTTCTTTTCATTGTTTAAGCAACATGAGTGACAGGAAATGAATTTCTTATTTAGAATTAATGACCCTCTGAATGAACCACAAGCCCTGTGTTTCAGTCACTCATTGCTAAAGAATGTCTGACACAAAGATCATCTGTGATGATGCAAATGTTTAAAAATAATAATAATTACCCATTTTCATGTAAATTATAATTTGAATGTATAGTTCCCAAAATGTAGATCTTGTTAACTGGAAGGCATTGATACAATGAGCTGGGATCTCATTAAGTACACAGTACAGTGGAAAGAAAATGGAGAGCCTTAGAATCATGACACTGGTCTGGTTTTTCCTGGGGCTAATAGCCATATTAGGCCTTAGGAATTCTATTTCTTAGATGGGATGCCCTCATTACCTCCCTGATGTTGTAAGCATTGAACACATAAAAAGTGGAAAGGCATTTGGTCAGCTATGTGTGTAAATATTTTATTTACTTCTCTAGACAACCCTGTGAAATAAGTCTCATTATTTTCCTGTGGAAGCAAATAGTGGAAGTTAAATAACTTGCTTAGGGTCACAACGTATGACAGTGTCTGTACTCTCTGTCTGGGAGTGCAGTGATGTCCTTTCATCTTCTGGATTTGATGTCAACATGTGCAGTTATTTCTTTCCTCTTCTCTTGATGTCCATGATCTCTTTAGAGAATAGGAATTATTTACTGTCTGTGGAACTCAACGTCCTGTGATCCTTCATTTCCCTAGCTAAAAAACTGGCATTCCCAAAGAATACTCATATTCTTTGCATCTGTCTTTACATAGCATTATCCTACTTGTGCTTTATTTTTTTCCTTTTTCTTTTTTTTGTAAAAGTCACAATTGCCACATGAGAAGTGTGTGCTGCCTCAGAAGCTGACTCAGCTTTCACCTCTAGGTTCCAAGGGCATGTCTCAAGCTAAATCAATGACCATATTGTATGTTCTTGGGCAGCATGGTTGATTCATGGATTGACAGGGAACTTAACATTTGTCCAGTCAGACTGGGTCGCAGTGAAGAAAACAGAAAATACTCTTTTCTCTGCCAGGTTTAAAGGAGAAAGAACGGAAGTAAGACATAGCCCTAGAAGCCCCAGCTTAGGATCCAAAGAGAACAGGCTTATGATCAATTTGGCCTCAAGGAGACAAGGCAAAGAGGTAGAAATCAGCAAGGCTGTGATCATCCTCACTGCATTACTGAAGCATGGCCTGATGACAACATCATCTTCACAATAATTTGAGTACATTTTTTTTTATCATTTATGTCTGCATTAGTTACAATTTGCTGTATTCCAAAACCATATCATCACCTTGGTCACGAGGTTTCAAAGATACCATGAAGTCATCACTGGCTCCATAAACAAAACGCTACATAAGCATACAATTTAGCAACTGTGATTGGGTGGGTGACAATGACCTCAATGATGGAAACATACATAGCTCAACATATGTGGTATGAGAATTTCATGTGGATCAAATTTCCTTTAGTTAAAAATAGATCATAGTACCCTCCTATATTCCCTATCTCCTCGTATAATCCCCCTCAGCAATACTTGTAGGTTCCAAATAATGGTCTTTCCCTGACCATATCTTCTACTCGTTTGCTACCATGCCATTGTTCATGCCACTTCCTACCCCAGGATTGTCCTTCCCAGTTCCCATTTGTTGAAATCCTTTCCAATCTGCAGAACTGGTTTAAATGCAACTCCTCTGGCCATTCTCTCTTTTGTCTTCCTGTCTATGTTATTTCCGTGGACCCTGCCATTGCTGAAGCCATTTTCTACATGTCTGGATGCCCTGTTGAGACTATAATCTCTTAGAATAGAGGCTAAGCTCCTTATCAATGGAGAGAGAAGGAGCTGTACGCAACATCTGCCACTGCACTGGTGTCCAGGACAATTCAGCCGATGTGATCACCATTTGCCATTGCAGCTCACATTCCAGATGAAAGTCACAAAGCACTTTGGCAACACTGCTGCAAATCCTGGCACTCAGACTTCCTAAAACAACCACCTTAGCCCTGCTAGACAAGTATCAGGACATTTGTACTTCTTTTGTCATTTGGATGTTTGTTTTCCCTATAACCAGTAACTAGGCACTAGCCATAGCATTGCCAGTGTTTGCACATATTACTTGAGTGGTATTATAGCAGAATAGATTCCTGGTTATCTCTATGAAAATGATATGCTCTTGTAGTTTTCTTAAGTGAGAGAAACAGGGTAGAGCAATGCTAGGTAAGCTAAAAGTATCAGTGAATTCAGGCCTTGACTCTGGAAGAGTGCTGCCCTGGAGTGAAGATGATGATATGTGTGTCCATGGAAACAGCCTTGATAACTGTTAATTAAGGTGATTTGAAGCTAATAAAGGGTTTCAAAGGTTTGAAGGATGGGGACAAAAACTTGTAGTAGATATATCATTGTAACACAAGAAAAACTCAGTTATATGTGCAACCTGTCTCTAATTAAGGTATGTCCTTCTGCTCCTTTCTCTCTACCTGCTGGGACATAGTCTGACCCAACAACTAACTGTCCACAAACCCTGAGAAAGGAAGATCCTGACTCTCATTTCTCAGTAAAATTAGCAAGTCTATTGTAGGTACGTAATGCTAACACTCTTTTTCCAGAAAGTTCACGTATTCTGCCAAATTCTAAAACATGACACTTAGTCATTGGGAACTTTCTGTATCTGGATTTACTATCAGAATGTTTATGCAGCATTGGATCTATGAGTGAATTTTCATACTGTGTGGCATGATCTGAGGTAATCATGGTATTTTTCCCCCGATGGAAGCCCCATAGTAGTGGGGCCTATATAGTGGTGAGGAGGTCCAAATATTAAGGAGGACACAAATATGATTGTGACCAGAGATAAAGAGATATTAAAAAGAGGTGCTATTGGAGTCAAGTGCTGGTGGCTCATGCCTGTAATTCTACCTACTGAGATCTGAGGGTTATATTTTACAGCTAGTCTTGGTTAAGAAAAGTCTAGGAGATTCTTACCTCCTATTAACCTGCAAAAAATGAAGTAGAGCTGTAATTCAAGTTGTAAAGCACCAGCGTTGAGCAAAACGATAAAGGACAGCACCTTGTCTCTGAGTTCAAGCCCCAGTATTGGCACAAGAGAAGGAAATAGATGAGAGGGAGAGAGACAGAGACAGATAAAGAGAGAGCGAGAGAGAGAGAGAGAGAGACATACAAAGAGAGAAATGGAGAGACAGAGAGAGTGGTGGAGAGAAGACAGAGATAGAGACACAGACAGACAGACAGACAGAATCATAGAATCGAGGAAGGTTATCTGACTAACCCAAAGTCAAACAGCAAGCTCAGACTGGGAGAAGTTGAATTTACTGAAGTAATTCTCATATCAGTAACCAGTATGGTATTTTCCCTAAATGTAATCACATCATTCTAATTTGGATCATGTAGTAGATTGCTGTTTTGTCTAGTTTGACACAAGGATTCATTGTAGCCTAGTTAGTATGTGTAGGTCTGCCCTGATAAAGAAAAAAATATTGAAGCCAATCCCAAGAACTGTGAGATTAAAACAATCATTATATACTCAAATTCCAATGAATCCAAAAGGGAATATCAACATTAGCTAGACATTTACTATCACATTTTACTTGATTTAATTATGATTTCATTTCTGGTATTCAAATATTTAAGCAGCTTATCAGGAATTATCTCTTCATTTAAGGATTCACCCAAAACTGTTCAAATGCATATAATAAACCAACTCACTTCAGAAGTAAGGTCTTTTCTATTTACTGTCTGATTTAGGAGGTAACACCACTTGAGGAAACTCTTATAATTATGGTTTAAGTTTAACACATATAACATAGTGCCTGGCAAAAAATAAATATTCCATCTGTTTCTATCAATACAAAAGGAGTGTCCTTAACCAGGATGGCTGATTTGCTTGTTTTTCTTTCTTCCTTCCTTCCTTCTTCCCTTTCTTTCTTTCTTTCTTTCTTTCTTTCTTTCTTTCTTTCTTTCTTTCTTTCTGTCTGTCTTTCTTTCTTTCTGTCTGTCTTTCTTTCTCCATATGGGAATGAAAAATAAGCTCTGAGAATCAGATACTTGTATCTATTTCACTTGTGTAATTTTATGATGTCGCTCACTCATCTACCTACCCAGGTATTCAGGCATGAATCTCGTAAGTACTCACTCCAATTTCTATCACCTGGTTAGATAATTCATGTTCTTTCTGTCATTGTACTCTGAAAAGTCCGATCTTCAGTCTAGATACACCATCAATCTATGTTAATACCTATTAAAACAGGGAATTACATTATGATCCTTTGGTATTATTACATGTGACTAAATCTTGACAATCTGGTTGTAGCTGGATGAATTCAGAAAATCTTTTAGTAGATTACCCAGCTGTAGATCCATTCTAAATTTCCTACATCCATTTAAGCTAATAAAGTAGAGAGAGACAGAGTCTTTACTATCTTCTTTAGAATCCATTGTTCTGAATAACCACATCTGATTTCATTTTTACCAAGTCTCTATTTTTATCATCCATATGTTCATTTATCCAGAAACTTTCCTCAGCATCTTTCATGTGAAGTTTGTACTGCCAGAGGCACTAGGGATAGAAGAATGGAAGATTGATTCTGTTTTAAAATAACTCACACAATAATGGGAGGGAAAGATAAATAAATGCTTCTGCAAAATAGTGTCTTTGGTATTGTAACATGGAGAGCTGCTACATGCTGTACAATTCTTTCATCCTTTCTAGGCCCTGGTGACTCAAGTCTATAATCTTGGCTATGTAGAGGCTGAGATCTGAGAATAATGGTTTGACAGCAGCCAGAACAGGAAATCATTTTAGGAGTTTATCTTAAATAAACTACTAAAAACTCCATAAGTGGAGATAAGACTCAAGTGGTAATCTTGAGCAAAAGAAACTTAGGGACAGCACCTAGGTCCTTAGTTCAAGCTACAGGACTAGAACATACACACACACACACACACACACAAATTCTCTCATCCTTGGAGAGAGGTATTTAGGGTGGGCAAAAAAATTGCAAGTGTTCATGACACAGAGCCCTATGAGTCCACTAAGACAAAGATCATCCCAGAGCCTCTAGTCCACTGGTCCTCTTTGGTGCTAAAAAGGACTCTCTAATATAATTCTTTCTAGTGACATCAGCCACATTGTTAAAGTTCTCAAAGTAGTTCCAGAGAGAGAAATCCTTGTGCTTTCAATGCATTTCCATTGCATTTTTATTTGGCTCATATTTTCACTCTGTTGCTTCCGCCATTTAATCCTTCCTTACCTTTTAGCACTAGAGTTGTTCTTTCTTTGGGCTTTCTTTGCAGAGAAGCCAATAAAGATCCAGAGACACAGAGAAGAATATGGCATGTTGGTTACACAATGTGATACCCAAATCTGATTACACCATGCTCTGATTTAAAGTCAGGAACTGGTTTCCTATTGCCTACAGGATAAAAGTGAGATTTTTCTGGGGGGGGGTCCGGTCATGGGGCCTGAACTCTGGGCCTGGGCGCTGTCCCTCAGCTCTTCAGCTCAAGGCTAGCACTCTACCACTTGAGCCACAGCACCACTTCTGGCTTTTTTCTTTTTGCTTATGTGGTGCTGAGGAATCGAACCCAGGGTCTCAGGCATGCAAGGCAAGCACTCTACCACTGAGCCACCTTCCCAGCCCGAGGTTTTTTGTTTTTTTTTTAAAGTCTGTATTATGGGTTCTCCAAGGTAAATAAGCTTTAGCAAACTCTCTTACCAAGATTCCTCTTGTAGCTGGTAGCCATCATTTAGGAAGAAATACTTAAAGCTATGGCTAGAGGAGTCATTGAAAGGTTCTTAGTGAAATGATGAAATTTAATTTATATTTTGGGAAATCTTTTTCACATTCCCTGAATGAAGCAACAATGCTGGAAAAATTTATTTGTAAGGCAGTGTCCTTGAACAAAAAAACTCTTCTAGAATGAAGCGTATCCTCAATGAATAGCAATTAAAATGGAGAAAAATGTTTGTATAATCTTTCTCTGTAAACATAGCTGCAAAGGATCCACACTGCATAGACATACTACTGTAAAAAGGTGCATTGGTTGTAGAAAACCTCCCTGTGCCATCCAGAAAGCAACTCATTAAGTATTAAAGGATGGCTAGAAATCTTACTAAATCATAAATTTCCAAATAATCTGTTCTTCAGTGAAAATAGCATACAAAGCACATGGGTTAAAGGCTTGGTTCCCAGATAACGATGCTATTTTGGGAGGTGGTAGAAAGTTCAGGAGGTGGAGACTCACTGAAAGAAATAGATAACTAGGGTATGCCTTTGCAAGTCATTTTGTTCCCTTTCTCTCTTTCCCTCTAATTGTTGGTCAATATGAGGTGCGTTTTTATGATGTTTTTCCTCACCACACACCCAAAACAATGGAGAGGAACATCTGAATCCATGAGCCAAAATAAATCCTTCCTCCCTTTAATAGCTTATGTCAGGTATCTTGTTGCAGATGGGAAATAAATAAACGGTTAATTCTCCTACTTTTCTGCAACTTTTTATGAACATGAGACTTGAATGTAGCTGTTGATTTTCTTTCTTCTTAAAAAGAATTAAAAATTAAAGCAGTTAAAGTAACGGCAAGACCACTCTTTTCTACTAGACATTAAACTAGTTTACATTAAAAACAAATAAATAAGCAAACAAAGAAAAACCATAAAACCCCACTGCCCCAAACAAACAAACAAAAAGCCCAGCCAAACATTGGTGACTCGTGCCCATAATCCTAACTAGTCAGCCTGGGCAGGAAAGTCCATGAGACTCTTATATCCAATTAACTACCAGAAAAGCAGACTTGGCTCTGTGACTCAAAGTGGTAGAGTGCACCTTCAGTGTAAAAGCTCAGAGACAGCACCCAAGCTGAGTTCAAGCTCTTTGACTGACCAAAAAGCAAAAACAAAAACCACACACACACACACACACACACACACACACACACACACACACACACACACACAAAACCACAATATGTCGGAGAGAGTTAGAATCAAGATAATTCAATCTGTAACTAATAATATTTGAATGTTCTATTCTATGTTGGGTATGTGATTACCAGATTTCTCTTCAGTGATGAACTTATTAATTCAGTAAGTATGTATCAGCCATCTACTGTGTTAGGCAAAACAGAACAAAGTATTATGTGGGACATTGCATCTTGCAATTCATTTTGAGACATAATGAAAGTCAACAGGACACAATTTAATCTGATTAAAAATAAGTCTTAAGGGGCTGGGAAGGTGGCTCAGTAGTAGAGCACTTGCCTTGCATGCCTGAGGCCCTGGGTTCGATTCCTCAGCACCACATAAGCAAAAAGAAAAAAGACGGAAGTGGCTCTGTGGCTCAAGTGGTAGAGCGCTAGCCTTGAGCTGAAGAGCTGAGAGACAGCACCCAGGCCCAGAGTTCAGGACCCATGACCAGACCCCTCCTCACCCCCCCAAAAAAAGTCTTAAATTATCATTGATCCTCGTGCCAGACCCTTTCCATTTTATTCCAAAAGTTGTTTAAGTCTTCATCATCTCAAAGCTGACCTTCAGGATGTGTGTGTGTGTGTGTGTGTTCAACTTTTGACCTGAGTTTTCAATTTCTCCCAAACAACACAATTTCAACTTGGTTAAACACATTGTCCCATCTCATCTGGGGTCTTGCAGGTGTCACTGAGTGTCAAGCGAGAAGGGTCAATTCCTTTGCCCACAGTGTTATAATGGACTATTGCCTAACAGCCTGATAAAAGACCTGACATTTCAAAGGAGAAAAAGGTGTAAATCTAATAAGTACTGTGGAACATAAAATATAAGCCAGCATTCAATTCCTTCGGTGATGTTATGAAAACATGTACATATTAGCCTTGTGCAGTGGTTCGTTTTTGTAATCTTACTTAGGAGGTGGAAATTGGGAGAAACATTGGTTAAGGCCAGTCTGGGTGAAAAAAAAAGCCAGTTAAGACTGCTTCTCATCCAATAGAATCTAGGTATGGTGGGACTCACCTGTCATCTGAGCTGTTTAGAATACATAAATAGAATTGTGGTCCAGACCAGTTTGGGAAAAAATACACTTCCCAAAGTAAGAAGGATTGGAAGCATGGCTCTTATGGTTCAGTGCCTGTCTAGTGATAGAATGAGGCCGTAAGTCAAAGTCAAAGCAGAGTACAAACACAATAACCACCACAACCTACATATTATATGTAAATGGTAAAATAAAGAAGTCGATCCCTATTGCCATATCAGGAGAGTTTTAGTTTTTAGGTTTTTTTTGTTGCAATTTTAGTTTCTTCTTGACTTAATTTTATAAGTGATTTCCAGTACTCTGTGGATTCACCAGTGGATAATGTAACTGTCTTAAGGAATACATTTCAAGTCTCACCAATATCCAGGAGACATCTTTTGAATGATATTACTGAATTAAGGAATCCTATCTTAGGAAAATAAAACATATTTGGCATCGCTTACTACATCTATTATGTTGGTTTTATTAACTCTAGAATTATTAACACTGTTCATAATCATTGGTGACAGATTAGCTATGAAGGTAGTATGATCCCTTTTTTAGTGTGAAAAATCACATTGTTTTAATCACACTAAACTGTTACTGACTGGCGTAGGATACATTTTATAAATAAGGCTCTTAATGGCAAGGGATTATAAAAGAGAGCTACACTCTATTCTAAAGGAATCATGGGAGCAAGAAACAGGGTTGTGAAAGGAGAAAAGTATTTTATTGTGAAAATACTGTACAGAGGGGTTACAATTACATGGGCAAGGTAATGAGCGCATTTCTTATCAAGCCTTGTTGCCTCCTCCTTTGTTTCCCCTTCCCTACCCCCATCCTACCCCCCCCCATTTACCACCCTGCCCCCGCTGGGCCAAAATATATAGTTCATTTTCGACATAACATCTTGGATATCTCATTGGTACCATGGGTCACCTGTATCCCTATTTAAACAATTTGTTTTTTCCCTCCCCCTCCACAAATATAACAGGGGTTATACCGTGGGGGAGGGACATACAAAGCAACAAAGAAATATCTTATAAATATGTTGGACACAATAGCAAGAAAGAAAAAACATTTGAGTCCTTAACTTGCGGTTCATTTTGCTTAACATCAACTTATCTGACCATTTCTACTTGTCTCAGATATACACTAGTTATTGCAAATTAGGGAAACTTTTTTTTTTTTTGCCGGTTGTGGGGCCTGAACTCTGGGCCTAGGCACTGTCCCTCAGCTCTTCAACTCAATGCTAGCACTCTATCACTTGAGCCACAGCACCTCTCCCAGCCTTTGCTGCTTATGTAGTGCTGAGGAATTGAACCCAGGGCTTCATGCATGCAAGGCAAGCACTTTACCATTGAGTCACCTTCCCAGCCCCCTCTTTACAATACTTTTATGCTAAAAAGAAAAAATAAGTTTGGAATTATAGTTCTGGATTTTCATTTGGTCTGTACTATGTCACTGCATAACTTGAAAAAAGGAGCGTTAAGTTCTTAAGTCTCAAAGGGCGAATTAACTTGTTTGTAAGAAGGGGTAACAAATTCTGCCTTATGCCCTGAGACTTATCAAGAAGATAGCATTGACAACATGATATACAAATATAAAGGTGGGGGCTGCTATTGCACTATGGTGAATACCCCCAATTTATCTTTCAACTATGGATGAAAGCAGTATTAGGGAGCTGATTAAAAATTAATTGCATACGCATACGGCTTCTTTGTTGGTCCAATTATAAATGATCTAATATCTAATTCCTAAAACAGCAAAATTAATTTTACTTGAAATCCTAATTTTAAATTATATGAACAGATGATTTCTTTATATTCTTCAAAAGAATCAGCACAAATTGGCAGGTGCTGGTGACTTATACCTGTAATCATAATTATTCAAGAGGCTGAGATCTAAGGATTGTGGTTCAAAACCAGTTTGGGTAGAAAAGTCCTGAGATTCTTATTTACCATTAACCAAGAAGCCAGAAATGGAGGTATGGTAGTAGAGTGCCAGCCTTGAGTGAAAGTATGAGGCCCTAAGTTCAAGCTCCAGTACCAGAAAAACAAAGGTTAAGTATCTCAGAACTTAATGTACTTGGTAGGATAGGCTGCTTTCTGGTGTCCAGTCATCTCTCAGTCAACATGTGCAATTCATACTTCAAGTACTATCACATAATGCTTTCAAAACAGTTACTTTTTCCAGAGAACAGCTGTTTCTTGATCCACATTAGCCATAACAAGCTATGAAACTCAATGACTATCTCCTCTCCCAGCCATCTTCTTGTCTCCTCTTTGCCTTGGGATAGTTGGGCTTATATTCTCCCACGATTCCCCCAGGACCACTTCCTCCCAGACACAAACTTGCACTTGTCCTACTTCAGTAACTTTCCCTACTTGCCCTCCTCTTCTTTCTTGCTGAGAGGTTAATTTACTGAGGCTCAAAGAATTTAAGCTTCTGCCCCCAGACACCTGGAGAAAGGTGAAACACTAAGATTTTAAACTTCGGTTTCTAAGACACCAAAACACGTATTCGTTCTTTGACTACATCCTGCTGATTTATAGAGAATCTGATTTCTCCATAGTGAGAATCTTTAATAGTAGGAAAGACCTGGGTTATAGTATTCTATTAAAAAAATTACCTATGTTAAAAGATGTTTTGTGATGTGTAGGACAAAGAGAGCTATTTAAATTGAAATCATTTTCCTAGTATCCCAGATCTCTAAATCTCATGCACATTAAGTTTGAATTAACACTAACAAGGGTCTAACAGCTTTGATGCTGTGTTCTTAGATAATTAAATTCTTAGAAAATCATTCCACATTTGAGGGAGAAGCGAAGGACACAGAGAGTTCAGTCTTAATTCAAAGTCACTTACACATTGTTACCTGCTGTTTCTTGGCCTTCACGGAAACAGCAGGAAGGATCTGATATTAAAAAATGAGGTTTTGTCCCTTTTTTGGGGGGAGGGGAGGAAAATCCCTGTGGGGGAGGGAAGGACTTTCACTTGGAACTCTTCCTATGCTATCTCTGGCCTTAAGATTTCCTCATATGCAGAAAACCCAGTCCCTTCTTTGTCTGGAGACTGAAATTCCTACCTGAATTTTCCTGGGGCTAAGGTTCGTTCCTGTAATATTCCTTCACAAACTCTCCCTACTTTTATTCATAAAGGAGCTTAACAGTTTACAAAGCCCTGTACCATCCATTATTGTACACAAGACTCAGAGCTACTGGCAGAAGTCTGATAGTATATTTTTCTAGGACATCCTTCTAAAGGAGACTGAATGGCTGTTCACAGACCTCCTGGCAAGGCAGTATTCAACCAGGGTTAAACATCTTAAACTATTGCTTGACTCCAAGACTTAGTGCCACAAAATAAACCTTGCTGCATCTAGGAAGTAAGTCAACTTGGAATATTGACTCACAATAACCAGTCTCAGAAGAGATGAATAAATCCACAGGATTCTAGAACTAGCTGGCAGGTCTTTGTGTTTGAGAATATCCACATTATTAATTGCTTGGTATTTATTTAAATTTGAAGAAGATGAAATAGGCTCAGACAGATGGAATAACTTTTTCTACGAGTCACCCACTGACTACATAGAGAAAATACATCAATGTTTTGTTTTGCCCCAGTGACAGACCTGCAGCCAAGATAGATCAGACACCAAAGTAGAGTGGTTGTTTCTTGAGCTCAGTTGTCCTCACTTCATATCATAGTCAGTGCCTGGAGGGTCCTGTGGGTGCTGGTTCTTGTCTCTCCATAGTCTTTCTTCAAATGCTACCCTACTCTTGGGTATCAAGATGCATCTTCTGCTTTCTTGATACTTGCCAGAGATCTTATTACTTTAGATGACTTTGCATAGCTCTGATCTGCTCCGCTCTGATATGTGGAGGTTTAGAGGGGACCATCAGAAAGTAATTGTATATTTGCTAGGGGTTAGGCACCATCTTATAACCAATAATGCTCACTAGGGGATGACTTTTCCAATAGGTGGAGTAGCAAATATTATCTCTATTTTCCATAAGAGAAATCAGAGACTTAGATGACTTATAGCTCTTTGTCAAGGATGTATAGCTTGGAAGTTGCATTTCTGGACTGGGATGTACAACAGGGGCTTCAGGTTCTGTGCTTCTACTGTACAATGTCCATGGATAACGATAATCCCAGTATTCACTCAGTGCTTGCTTGGGCCAATATAAATGTCTTTATAAATATCGTCAATGTCTTAATACATTGGATGATCACAGAAACTCGCTAGTATTCCATTTTGTGGATGAGAAACCTGTGGTACAGAGGGAACAACTCACTATGCCAAAGTCACACAGAGAAAAATGTGCAGAGCTACGAATTAAACTCAGACAGTCTAGCTTCAGAGTCTGCATGCTTAATCACAAATAAAACAAGGAAGATATCAAGGTAGGCAGCTACAGGGGATATTGGTATGATCCTGATTGCCCACATGCCCTTTTCTCATTTATTATCCAATGATAAAATGTCAACACTGAAGCCTCGGTCTGGTTTTCTAGTCCTTTAGTCACCTCAAATCCATTGTAATGAAATAACAGAGATAAACAACTTCAGAGAACACTTGTTGTAGATCACTGTTTCAGAGGTCTCAGTCTATGGCTGGCCAACTCTAGTACTTTAGGCCCAAGGCAAAGCAAAGCGAGATGGTGGGGTGTGCATGGTAGAGGAAAGGTGTTTACTTCATGGCAGCCAGGAAAGTGGGGCTGGGGGAGGGCAGGGACAAGCAATGCCCTTTAAAAGTATACCCAGAATGGCCTACTTTCTCCAAAAAGGCCATCCCTACTAAGATTGTTCATTCAGTTATAAACTAATCCACTGATAAGGTGAGACCCTTATAATCCAATCACCTCTCACTAGCACCAACTATCTGGGGACCAAGCTTTTAACACATGATCCCTTGGGAAAATTCCACATCCAAATCCTAATATAACTGAAGCAGGAGGAGAGGAGGTGTTATGACTTGTGGATTCATCTTTTACATCGGAAAGGAAGAGATAATTCAGCCAGTGAACCTAAGGATTCCAAACAAGACCATCAGAAATACCTGGTTTCTGACATTCTTATACCCACTCAGCACAGTTGTTATCATTCATTCAGAAAGTAAAAGAACATTTGCAGTACTCTCAAAGTTGTTATGGAGAGAGCAGATTTCAAACCTTACTGTGAATAGCTCCCAATCTGATGCTCCTCTGTGATAGTTTGGCTGCTCTATAGACAGACACAGACATTTCCTGATGTCAAAATCTTCTCTGTTTCCCTAAACTCTCTCCTCTGAAAGAAGCATCATTTTCCTAGATAGAAAGACTTTAAGTCTGTAATTGAACCAGACTTTAAAAATACCAGGATACTCTGTCTTAGCAAACAGAATGTGAGGAACACTTCAAGCATTTCCTGAATGTTTGCTTTTGAAATGCCTTTACTGTGAAGCCTCTAATTCAATTACTCCCAGCTACAATATCATGGCAACATTTCAGGAACTTATATAGCCAGTTACTGTTACTATAAGAAACCAGAATAGCTTCTTCTCTGGTTGGAAAAGGACTATCAGTTTCCAGAAATAGGAAGGGAGGAGCTCAAGAGGGAATGAGCTTCCTGATTCCCCAGAATTTTCTCAACACCCTGCTCAGCACTCTACTCTTTCTACAGATGAGGAAATGGAGATGTAGGAAAGTTAAGCTATCCACTGAAAGTTGCTCAGCTGTAAATGTTACAACTATATCTTCTGGGCTGCATTATTCTTCTCCATTACTTCACCAGCCACACTCTCCCTTGAATTAGCTTATTTGACTTGATATGTCCATAGTTACAGAGTTACAACACATAGAAATGTGGGCAAAGTCACATTTATGTAGCCACCATTTTGATATCATCATGTTTCTTTCAGACTCTTATTTATCCACTGTTCCAGGCTCCATTTGGTATAATATCAACAGCTCATTGCGTTTGTAAAGGAAATATAGAAGTTAAAAGACATTGCGATTAGCATCTTGTGAATAGAGGTCATAGCCTGCCTACTCTATGCAACAGAATGTGACTTGGATAAACCTGAAAAGAAGGGAAAAGAAAAGAAGGAGGGTAGAGAAGAAGGAAAGAAAAGAATGAAAGAAGCAAGGGGAACGTGGAGAGAAAGAAAGAAGCAAATATCATGGATGCAAACTGATGGAATGTAGGGGCTCATTATACGAGATGGAGATAGAGAGAAACTATACAAATACAGACATGGGCAGTCAAGAATCTTATTGTCTAGGAGATGAATGTTATGTCTGTGAATATTTATTATCATTTTATAGGGTGCATTCTCTTAATAAATGAGAAAGTGCTCCAATTATTTTTCTATTCCAAAATTTGCATTCAGTTCCATCACTTGAATTATAAGCAAGGAGAAGATTTAACCATATAAACAATTTCTATATTTATGTCTTAGAAAACCTACTGAAATACTTTTAAATAAAACTCCAGGCAACATTCCTGGTCAATAAGCCATGAAAAACAGCTACTCTGGTTAGTTGATGAGTCATCCATGGGTTCATATTTTGGAGCTACGAGAAGCTTCATGCTGTTTCACTGAAACATGTCCCCCAGTCTCTTATCAGAAAGCATGAGGCATTTCAATAGGTTTCCTGACACAAAAGAAGAAAGTCAAAGAATGGAATGAACCCCTTGAACCACAATCCTAACTTTGTAATCTAATTTTTTGAGTCTTCGGTATGTTCTTAATAAAAATGTAACCAAGAAAAGGATAATGACAGAAATCAATTTTCTCATTTAATCAGCTTCTTTGTTAATTCAACCATAAATTATGTGCCAGAAGAGTCTAATCACATTGTGTATGAATCTTGCATAATTTGCATTAATTACAACCTAAGATGTAAGTGCATTATGTGGTATTGTATGTATTTTTAGTTTATCTCATAAAACTGTTATAGCTGCTTATGGTAGACATGACTTCTTTATTTTTCCATATGCATAAAATAAAAAGAAAATAAAACACCACTGATTCATTTAGGAAATGGAATCTTTTGGAAGAAGATAATCTCTTTAACTCTGCTGGTTGAAGCAGCTTCTCTGACTCCTGTGTAAGTAGTTTTCTCTATCTAATCCTACTTGAAGCCTGTAGAATGCCAATGGGCCAGTTGCTTGGCTCACCATGAACCTTCACTGAAGATTGGTTTTGCTCTATCTTCTGTTCCTCAGGTTCTCAGATGAACAACTGAGTATGGTTCCTATTCTTTCCATCTTAACATCACAAAGCCAGGTCCCAGGGTTCTTGGAAGTGGAATTATGATGGGGAATGAAGTCTCTACAAGCTAAAATGATAAGTTGTTGAATGTGATAGCTACCTAAGAAGTGGGAGAAAAAAATACACTCTGGCCAAAAGCCATAGAATATAATTTTCTGTTCATTCTTTCATTAACTTAACAAACTTTTACTGTATGCCCAGGAGGCAATTGAAATGAAACTAAGGAAAAGAGATAATAAATTCTGAAGACTGTGGAAAATTTTTCCACTATAAAAGCTCTAGAAGAAATTATTTTGGTTGTTTATGTGGCATCTTTAATGTATGCACAAAGGCATGATCTTCATCATGATACAGCCAAAAGTCTCAAAAGACAGGATGGAGGAAGGTCACTAAAAAGTAATAGTGAAATGCAAGTCCATACTGGGAGGTAGTAGAGAACAGAATAGATGTGGAGAAAAATGGGATTTGTAATAGAGAAAAATGTAGAATACTTCCAGAGGGACGCAAAAGGAGAAGAAAAGAGTTGAAGATAATGATAAAGAAGGAGATGAAGATGAGAGAGAATGGCAGAAGGCGTGGCCTTAATTGAGATGAATTATACTCACAATCTGGCATGGTGAATTGAAGCTGCTTTGTATAACTACTTAAAGGAAAATAAATAAATACATACATACATCCATAAATAATTGATGGAAGACAATAAACAACCATCTCATCTAAAAATTCTAAAACTTCCTGAGGAGCCAGTGAGAGCCACTGAAATAGAAGCAATGATCCAAGACATAATTCAAATTAACTTGGCTGGGAGAAAAACAAAAAGCAAAATAACTACCAAATGGAGCCTACAAATTAAAAAGTGAGGATAAACTCTAACTCCTAAGAGGTATTCTAGCACTGCCAGAAGCCAACAATCCAAAGTTTGGACAATGATGTATACAATATAAAAATCATGTTGGGAATACAGCAAACAAAATATTGAAACTAGTTTACCTCATGGGTTTAATTGAAATTAAATGATGTAGGATGTGCTTTTATGACATCATCATAATATAGAAAATATTCTATAAAATCAAATAATCCAAAAAGTGAAGCAGGGTCCAGACTCATAGAAGAATGATATATCTATACAATATAAATCCAAAAGCAATAGGTATAAGCTAGAAAGCAAGCCAAATTCTCAAAATGGGTTGTCACTAAGCAGTATAATTATAATGCAGTATAATTATAATATTACACTTACTCAAGGACCTCAAATTTATATAAAGATAATTACTTTTATATGGAAATATACAATTCAAAATGTTTTCATGGAAAACCTTAAACCAAAGAAAAACTTCCTTTTGATGAGATTTTTTTTTGCAAATAGCTCAGGAACCAATAATCAAAGAAAACTCCTTACTGTTATATTCTGTTAACAAATCTATAAGTGGGTTTTATACTGTGATATAGTTTACATTCAATTTTGAATTCTGTATGCTCCATTTAATTTCATTTCAAAAAAGTACTTGAATATTTCTACTTGGAATTTTATGATGACAAAACATCCTGTAATAAATATGCTATAATTTGTAGAACTATTCCCCATACTGGGGTCGGGAGGGCGGGGGATTTAGGTGTTTGCAGTTTGTCACAATGCCACATGTCACAAGTTTTTACTCAGAGCTCTTTTCTTTGCCTATGCAATTTCCTTGGGATATTTTCCAAAATTGTACTTTTTGTACATGAGAGTATCCATAAACTCTTTATGCTCTGGAGTATGTGCTGTTAGATCATCCTACAAAATATATGGAGATTATGTAATCTTAACGTTCATTTATAGAAATCAAATGAACCCGAAAGCAAGTCCCACCGGATTTCTTGGGTACTAAGCTAGCAGTGACCTTGGATATCACCCTTCTAGTGCAACTATGATTTTGTGGATCAGGAAACCAAAACCCTAGAACTGTCAACACCTCCAGGACCCAAGGCAAATTATGTCACATGGAACAAAGATTGAACTTACATCTTGGGTCCTCTGGGTCTTGTTTTTATGCATGCCACCCAGTCAACAGAGCCTTTCTCTGCCTTCTCATTCCTCTTCCTGGCATTCATTGTTGAAGTCAGCAGAGGAAGTGCAACTTGCTTCAGCATTTGATCAAGTCTTGGCTTTGCTGTGAGTCAATCTTGCCATATCGCTCAATCTTTCTTGCTCTAGCTTTTCCGATGTGTAAAGACAGAGACCCTGATTCTATGCTCACCTTGCTGGGTTTCTGGGAGGACAATGGATAATATTTGTGGGGCTACCAACATCTTTGTGAGGCATGGAAAAAGACAAGGGAAGACAAGGTTAGGGGAAGACAATACCTTTCTTTGTGCTACTTTAGAAGTGGTGCTCTTTCCACCAAGGGATGTAGCCATGCAGGACAAAGAGTCTGGCAAGAATGACACAGGCTGAGTGTCAGCTCTTACTTGCATTTGTGTTTGGGAACGGTGTGCTGGGGAAAACCTGCCCCACTGTGAGACCCAATCCACTAGAGCCATTATTCCTATCCTCATTTTGAGGGGGTGGGAATGAGAAGAACTTTTCCATGAAACATTCACCCCATCTGTCTTATCCTCACTACAGTGAAAAGACCTCCTTGGCAAGTAAGAGTTAAAGAGAGGCCTGAATCCCACTGCGGCCAGGGCTGTCAAGGCCAAATGTGAGTTCCGACCTTCATTAATTCAAGCTTTGTACTTTTGCTGTGGGACTGTTGTCTGCCTGCTGCATCTGCTCTTGCTAATTTGGCCTGTTTGGGTAACAAAGCTCCCAGTGATCATCTAAACCTCATTTGATGCACCTGTGAACAATTCATTATATTAATATAACAGCAGGGGTGGAGCAGAGACACTAATAAATAGTCTTTAGCTGCCAAGACTCCTTATCATAGCCACAGAGGGGCCTTCCTCTCTGTAGTTGCGTCCCCCACCACAAACACACATATAGGTCACACAGGGGAAGGACCTGCACACCCAGGGGTGGCGTATCTTAAGTTTCCAGTTGCCCCAGCTAGCTGGAGTAAAGCATATCCATGCATTGTCTTTCCCTAGGCGCTGCAGAATTTTCACCTCATGTGACTTAAAACAATTGTTTGTTGGTGGAGATGGAATACATGCATTGCTCCCTAAGGTAGCAGCACAGCATGGCGTTTGGTACCTTTCCTCATGGCGAAATCTCCATTTATCAAAGTGGATCTGTACCACAGACACACACAAGGCCATTGGTCAGTGTCTCTATTTTGTTGACTCTCAGCACTTCTGCACTGGCCTAATGTTGGATAGGTTTTCCCTTTTCCATCACTTTAGAAGACACAGGCATACAATTGGGGATATTCTGTTTTTAATGCCTCTTCTGGGTTGTTTTCTCCTCCCCCTCTACCAACACAAACTTGCTCATCATCATCAGCTCTGGAAACGCGAAGCAATCCACTGAGACGCCAGTACATACAGCCTCTTTTCATTCATCCTACCTCTAATCTGTGACTTCTGATGGGCTCTCAAACCCCATCTTACCCTACATCCTGTCTTATAGTTCGTATTCTAGGAGGAAAAGGAAATTGAAGTTTCTGAAAGGTTTTGTACTATGCCTTGCCCATGACGCTTTGCCCAGGCTATGCCCTCTGCAAGAATGACCCCAAACTACTTGATTTTCCTCGTTATATACTGCCCATCCTTTCATAATTTGTGCAAGTCTGAATGAATTAGGCCTTCTCCATGCTCAGGGTATGTACCTTTATCATTGTTCCAATTTTCTTCTATCAAATTATCTTTTCTGTACCCTCCTCCAACAATGTGAGCTCCAAGGAGGAAGATACTGGTCTTAGTAATCTTCATATATTTAGTGGATGAATGAAACGATGCAGGCAGTTTTGCTAGATGTGGTGAGAGTGGAAAGGAAAAACCAACATCTTGCACAGTGTAAATGTGAAAAGCATTGGCCTAATATTAGACTTCCCTGTCCATTATTAGCTGTGCAAAATCCTGATGTTGTTTCACCTCTGTGGCCTTGCTTTTGTTTCTTTTTTTATTGTGAAAATACTGTACAGAGGGGTTACAATTACATGGGCAAGATAGTGAGGACATTGCTTATCAAGGATTGTAGCCTCCTCCTTTGTTTACCCTTCCCTTCCCATCCTCCCCCCCCCACCCAATCCTCCCCCCCCAAGTTGTAAAGTTCGTTTTTGACATGACAACTTGTACTTTTCATTGTTGCAACACTGCTTTTGTTTCTTAAAGGCAAGAACAATGTAGAGTGAATGAGTAGTTTTTAATTTTTTTTAAGGACCAGAGCCTCTATTGGGATGAAGGGTGTCCACAAGGAGTTTGGATAAACAGAACTTCAATATCTCTTTTCCTCAAATTCAGCTTCATTTGAGCAATAAGTTTTATATTTTTAATCACTGGTCTAAAAAAAATAACTACCAGCTAGTACAACCTACCAGTTGCCTGTGTGAATTCACTAATTTCCTTCTATACATAATTTTATGTGTATCATTGCTGTTTTTAAGATGAAAAAAGCAATAACAACAACAAAGCACAGTGAAATAATAATAACACACACACTTGGACACACAGCTGAAGAGTGATAGCACTAAGATTCGAACTAAGGGGTTTCCCAGGCCCAAAGTCTAGGGATTTTAATATTGGATCTGAGGGTTGAGACGCAAATAAAAGATTACTATATTTGCAAACAAATATTCCCAAAGCACTAGGCTAGTGATGCAAACAGTGTGTGATCTCAGGACAGAGGTCAGAGGAGACTGCTACCACGCTGAAGAAGCTTATTCATGGAGATGAAACTAGAGTAGACGCCTCAAAGAATGGGGGGATACAGATAGATCAATAGAGTTGTGGAGGAATATAGAAAAGAGAATTCTGCATAATATTATACTTACTGTATGTTTCTACCAAACAAAGCATCATTCTCTCTTGTGATATGTAGTCAAGCTGGTGTGCCAGCTACAACACTGATCAACTGTCACCTTGGACAGCTCTCATGAATTTGTTGGGCCTGTCTCCACAAAGTGAAGATTGCAGCCTGTGTTTGGGATGAAGTGCAAAGGTACCAAGATTATTGCCATTTTTTGCTTTATTTAAAATACTTTTTTTTTGGGGGGGGGTCTGGTCGTGGGGCCTGAACTCTGGGCCTGGGCGCTGTTCCTCAGCTCTTCAGCTCAAGGCTAGTGCTGTACCACTTGAGCCACAGCACCACTTCTGGCTTTTTTCTTTTTGCTTATGTGGTGCTGGGGAATCGAATCCAGGACCTCATGCATGCAAAGCAAGCACTCTACCACTGAGCCACTTTCCCAGCCCCAAAATACTTTTTTATTAAGTGAAGTAAGCCAGGCCCAAAGAAACATAGATCCCATGGTTTCCCTTATTTGCAATAACTACTATATGTTTGAGACAAGCAGAAATGGTCAGATAAGTTGATGTTAGGCAAAATGAACACCAAGATAAAGACTCAAATGTTTTTTCTTTCTTGCTATTGTTCCTAACATATTTACAAGATATTTCTGTGTTGCTTTGTATGTCCCTCCCCCACAGTATAACCCCTGTTTTCATTGTATTTGATGTTGGTGTAATTTGTGAAGGGGAAGGGAAAAACAAATTGTTTAAATAGGAATACAGATGGACCCATTGCAACAATGGGGTGTAGAAGACGTTATGTCGGAAAACGAACTTTACAACTTTGGTGTGGAGGGAGGGGATGGGAAAGGATGGGAAGGGGAAACAAAGGAGGAGGCAACAATGCTTTATAAGAAATGTACTCATTACCTTGCCCATGTAATTGTAACCCTTCTGTATGATATTTCACAATAAATTAAAAAAATAAAATAAATAAAATAAAATCCTTTTTTTTGAAAAGCATCCTGATTGCAACTAAAACAATAGTGACATATAATTCTTTAAATAACAGCATAATAAGGGTTTATATTTTATAAGTCTTAGATTGGTACTATCATGTAGCACCGTCTATTTTGCATATTTGGCCTCAAGGGGGAATAAAGATACTTGACACTGTGACTTTATTATCTGAAGAAAGGGGGATTCTGTTTGGGATGGGTATATTTTAATAGCCCACCTTCAGTAGCCTTGCATAAATCAGTGACAAAATTCTTTGAATTTTCTGCACTTCTTATTCCATATTAATCTTAGTTGGCTCTGGCACCAGTGACTAAGTTCTCTGAGAACTGAGTTTTGCGTTCAAAATCCACCAAGGCAGGACAGTCTCTGATAGGCTAATCTCTTCAATTAACCAGCAAAAGGTTGGGTGGGGTGTGAGACTCAAGTATTGGAGCCTCCAGCAAAAATACTAAGAGACCATTTCCAGGTCCTAAGTTCATGTCCCAGTATTGGCACACATGTATAAAAAATAAAAATAGCCGGGAAGGTGGCTCAGTGGTAGAGCGCTTGCCTTGCATGTATGAGGCCATGGGTTCGATTCCTCAGCACCACATAAACAGAAAAAAATAAATAAAAATAAAAACCTGTCACTATTTGACTTTTCCTATATTTTTCATTCATTCACGAACCATTTATTGAGGGACTACTTTGTCCTAGACGCTATATTTTGTGAGTAGCCTTAGAAACAAGTCATTTCACTTGAGTAAAGACCTGATTTATAATACAAAGCCTGTCCAATATAGCCCTATATGAGGCAAATACCTACTTTTGTATACATAATTGAGCTTTTCTTCTACAATGCAGGCTATATTCCAGTAAGAAAGGAAGCGTGGCATACAACATTGGGAGAAAACAACTGAAAGCTAAGTCATACTGATCTTGACCTTTTCACAGATTTTCAATAAGTGCATAAATAATGGGCAACATTTCCTGAGTCCTTATTAATAAACACTGAACTAAAGGGTTTACATCAACTACCTGATTGATCTTTGCAACATGATCATACAATTTTTTTAAAAAATTATTATTGCATTTTGGAGATGAGCAAACATCTCTCATTTGGAGATCAGAAAAGATCTTTTTCACTTTTGGACTGTTTTGGTATACTTGCTCTGTTTTTCTTTTTTTTTTAATCTTAGAAACTTGAACTTGCTAGACAAGAGCTTCCCCACTTGATCCATACCTCCAGTTCTTTTTAGTTTAATTTATTTTCCAGATGGGGTCTTGTACTTTTTTCCCAGATGTTATACCAGACAGCGATCCTCCTATCTCTGCCTCAATAGTATCTGAGATTACAGGTATAACTGCAATGAAAGCCTGAGCAAATTTTATGTCTGTTCTCACTGATCCATTCTTCACTCTTCTCCCCCATTGCCTAGAAAACTAAGTCCTACTTTCCCTTTCACTTTTACTTATATTTAAAAAAAAACACCACTTTCTGAAAATAGCTATTTTTGATGTATTACTCCACCTCTCATTGCACATGTGCTCTGCAATCTTGGCTTATCATCATGTGTGTTGGATTTATTTAGACGCTTTCTTTTCCTCTCCTCTATTAGACCAAATCTCTATGAGAACCATCCTGCATTGTTTGTTTCATTCATTAGTATATTCTAAAAGTCCAACTAAGGGTTCAGAAGAGTTCAGTACATATTTCTGAAATGAAAGAAGGGAGAAATATATTAAATACTTCAAAAAGCCATCAAATTCAAAAGATCCCCAAGCACTTAATAAGAATTCCACCCCCGCACCTGGGGTCTTCTCATCCTATGTCCACAGATGGGAGGACAGTCAATTGGTGAATTGCTCCAGTTATCTTAGGCAAGTTGACATTTGTTGTACTGCAGGGAATTTCTCTTAGCACAATATTTCCTGGGAGGAGCAGGTAAATATTGAGACAAGATACACATCAAGATTTTTTTTTCTTTCGTGTGAACCACTGGTACAATAATCAATTCCAGAGATAACAAAGGCGTTTGTTAACAGCTCCATCTCCTTTTTCAAAGCTCAGTTCTCAGTCTGGCAACGTTACAAAGCTCAAGAAAAGAAGTGTTGTTAGCAGATGCCAACCACTTGTCAGAGGAAAAAAATCGGAAAGGCATAGTGCAATACCTCAGCTTTTTTACATACAGATAGGCTTTCTGTCCTCGGCTTCATCAAAATTTCTCAAGGAACAGCTGTAGAAACGGAAAGTGAGGGTTTTACAAGCAGATTAAATAAGAAAAAAAATTCAACCCAGTAAGAAAACCTCCTTGTACTGTTCCCTAGTTTTAGGTGTATTTTTCTAAGACAGGGACATAGTTTCCCCTTCTCAGTTTGCTGCACACTAAACATTTTAGTATTCTTAGTATATTTTGGCCACTGGACTTTAAGTGTAAGACCTTTGCTTTCCTCACTTGGAATCTTTGCCTACCTGAGTAGTGCAGATAATGTAAATTGGATCCATTGTGTATTTACTGAGCAAATGAATGAGCATTGTGAATGGATAGCAGGGAGAAGATGAATGAAATTAATGCAGCCCTTACTCAAAAGAACTCAGAATAATATTCTTGCGTGGATCTTTTATTATATACTGTTGGAACTTGCCTGGGTGGATAGATTAATATACTGCAAACCCCTTTAGAAAAGTTGGTGTCAGGCTGGATGGTAGATTTTTATTCTTATTTTGATTTGTGCCAATCCATGTTTGTAGGAATCCCAATTTTTTTTCCCGCATCTATCGAGTTTATCAACAGAAACTTAATACTTATGTAATTAGGAAGGATGATGAATGGTTGGATCTGCCCTTGTCTTACCTTTCCTTTGTCAACCTCTGAAAGAACAGTGAAAACATATTGAAAGAAGTAATCAGGTTGACACAAGGCCACTTGTATAAGTGGAAGGATGATGGATGGATGGATGGATGAATAGATGGATGGATGGATTTGCCTTTGTCTTACCTTCCCTTTGTCAACCTCTGAAAGAACAGTGAAAAAATATTGAATGAAAAAATCAGGTTGACACACACATAGCACACTTTGTATCTTCTGCAGGTTTGAGGGCTCTTGATCCAGTAGGAATCGAGCTCCTTTTTCATTCAGTAGCTTCATTGAGTCTTAGTGGGTTTTTTTTCCCCAGACGGAATCACTCTGCTAAGATCTCTTCTTGGAAGCTGATGGAACACTGTCTAAGCCTTACTTAAATGTTCTCTTTATCTCTAGGAAACCAGGAGCATGAAGACTGCTTGAGGAACAGCCATTTGTCCCTGTCCTGACATCCTGATTGCACTGTCTACCTAGAGCCACCATCAAGAAATCTGCCTCAACAGTCATCCACAATCCATGAATTGCGGCTATATTAAACTGGAAAAGAGTATATTTCAGCCTTTCCTTATCTGTTCAGACCATTCAACTATCTTATATAGAGAGCAGATTGGAGTTTGCAATTTCAGTAGCCATAATCAAAGAAATAGGATTCATTTCTTCAATGTCTACTGACTAGTCTCTCTTCTTCAGTGTCATGTAGTTTTTCCGTCCCCTATATATTCTCTTTCTCTGTCTGCCTAACTTTGTTTCTCTTATTGGTTAGAAAACTTTGGAGGAAAAAAATTCTTAATTCAAATGATAGTTTTGTCATTAGGTATGAGACTATAGGAAAGGGAACTAAAACTTCTGAGAATTTTCTGAGCACATCTATAATGTGAGTAAATTAATGTCCATAAATGAGAACTGAACAAAAGATCAGATGTTGAATGTAGTTACTGAATCTAAGCATATATGTATGAGTTTCCAATTGATGTATAACATATTATTATAAGCCATTTAAAAATAATACTCATTGCTAGGCACTGGTGCCTCATATCCATAATCCTATGTAATCAGGAGGCTAAGATCTGAGGATTGTGGTTTGAAGCCAGTCTGTGCAGAAAAAAAATGTCTATTAAATTAACCATCAAAAAGCTCAAGGTGAAGTGGAGGTGTGACTCAAATGGTAGAGTGCCAGGTTTGAGTGAACAGCTAAGGGACAATGCCTAGACCTTAAGATTAAGCCTGAGGAGCAGCACTAAACAAACAAACAAACAAATAAAACCCATTCTCATAGTTGTGAAATTTAGAGGTATGAGTAAACTGGACTGACTGGGTTTTCTGTTCATAGTCTCATAAGACCCAAGTCAAGGTTTCAGGTAGGCTTAGCTGAGTTCTTTTCTGAAGGCTCTAGGAGAAGAATTCACTTCAAAACTCATTCAGATCTTTGGAAGAACTGAGTCCAATGCAACTGTTCGATTAAGATCCCGCCTCCTCCCCAGTGTCAGTTATGGACTGCCTATGAACACTTGTATCACCTCCTTCTCACATAATCCTTTCCATGGTTAAGCCAGCACTCATTTGGGTAGACTCCTTGTCTGTCACACTGGAGATCTCCAACTTCTTTTCTCTGTTACAAGTAGAAAAATCTCAGACTTCAAAGGGCTCATGTGATTAGATTAGACCCATTCAGAAAAATCTTCTTTTGTTACTTTCTATGATGTAACCACCAGAGAGATAATTCATCCTAGTTACAGGTCTACCCACACTCAAATGGGAAGGAAGTTATTCAAGCAAATAACATACATGGGATTCCAACTTTATGAGGTAAGAGACTCATCTTGGAGTCTTATATTGGGGCTTGAATTCAGGGGCTTATGATCTTATTCAGCTACTTCTCTCATGGCTGGTGCTTTGCCACTTAAATCATGTCTCCACTTCCAAATGTTTGCTTATTAATTGTAGTTAAGAGTTTCAAGGATTTTTCTTTCCCATCTGGCTTGGAACTGTGATCCCCAGATCTCAGCCTCTTCAATGGCTAGGATTACAATAGGTGTGAACCACCAATGCCTGGATCTTCTCAAGAGTCCTTTAAAAAATGAGATTTTTATTTCTATTACAGGCCTTCTAAAATCAACTTCTGTAAAAAGTAGGCTCTAAAAATTCATATATTAAAATTTTTCCTCAAATAATCTGAATGTGATAGTCTGCGAATCTAGTGTGACATCATTATGTTAGTGTACTCAAAAAGCTTTTACAGAGCCATCCTCACCCCAGCCCTGCCATCTGCCAAGCTCACAGCTTGGTGGCCCATCACCCATGATGCCCTGGCTCCCTGGCTGAATGTAGCTACCGCTAGAATAACCTAGGCCCACAGATCTTGGGACTTCTAGGCTCCAGCCTGGCTGCTGTCTGATCATTCTGAAGCTGCTAGCAGTCAGGCAGCCATGGGCATGTGGATCTAAGAGCAAGTGCAACATTCCCTTGCCTGGAAGGGCAAGGCTTAAATTGTTGGCTTTGAACCATGATCCTCAGATCTCAGAGCTACAGGAGCCTGGCTTTTAGAGATCTTTTATCCACACTGGTGAAACCTCTAAGAGTCTGGATTCATTCACTGATCTGGGAGGTCACTGGAACCACTCCAGTCCTGGTGCTGCTGCAACTGGGCGGCAGGATAACTTCTCCCTGGACAGGGAACCTGGGTCCCATCTCTGGGACCTGGGTGGACCCAGGATCTCTGACTACCCTCTGGTTGTTGGAAACACATAAACTTCCAGTGATGAAATGAGACACTCAAGAAATTAGCCCTCTGGTGTCAGAAAAAATAGACACACCGAGAAAAGAGATCTAGTCAAGGCAATTTGCTTCTATGCAAAAGGATGCACAGCCACTTTACCCCCAGTTAAACAGATACACCAGACAGGGTTGCCTAGTTGGTTTTTCTCTCTAACACAAAGAGTGTTACTGTCTTTCCTTTACAATAGGAGTCTGGCTCACATGCTGTGAGGTTATTAGGGGGACGATTTAAGGGAGCTAGACAGCATCTGCCAGAAGAAAAAGTTCCCACTCATGATGGAGGATGGGGTGGGGTGTGTTCTTTTAACCCTGTTGGTAAGGACTCATACCTTTAACATGGCTGGCTGGTTACAAAAAACATAGCTGACAGTTACAGTTTGAAGTCAAGAAGCAAATACTGCTAGGAAATATAAGTACAAAATGGTGACTGGTTACAAAATGGAGACATTTCAGTTTGATAGAAAAGCCTACTTTTTGGTCACAATAGCAACAGAAAAAAAAACATTGCAAATGCTCTCTAGCTCAAGGATTATGCAACTTCATTTCACAAAGCTTAGGAGAGAGTAATCTTGTCCAGCAAACACCCATAACCAGAGAAAGAAGACCAGGACTGAGATCTTATTGTAGGCAAAATACTTATAGATTGCTTATTGTATTTTCTGGTTTACACTTAAAACTGCACTAGGCATTACTAGAAGTAAGGAAAACTAGTGAACTGTCTATGCCTGCCCAATATGATAGTAATAATGCATCATATGTGGTTAGTAAGCTTTTAAAATGGGGTTAGTACACAGGTCTACTGGGGGAAAATCATGAAGAGAGCTGAGTTGGTTGGGCTGCAGTTGGGCTGAGGTGTATATATATATATATATATATATATATATATATATACTGTATATTCGAAGCCTTCTGCCAACTTAACAGCTATGATTGAGTCCTAGGGTGGAATCCCAAGAGAAAGGCTCATTGGATCCAGTGCCCTCTCTTGAGGGATTAGAACACCCTAGGGGTGGAAGAGGAGCAGTATCTAGGATGGTGATCTAAGATGAAATCTAGGTGGAAGGACAGATATACTACCTGGACCAGAAGCTTTCTGGGAATGAGTTAGAGAGTTGTGGAAAAAATGTATTCTGGAAGAATGCATGGCAGCTACTTTGGAGGGGACATGAAAATAGGAAAGGCCAAGTTGTGATATGAGAAAAGGGACTGTAAAGTGAAGTAGGATTTCTGTCACCTGACAGTCTTTTACCACTTGAGCTCTTGGGTCTGATCCCTTCACCCTGGTTGTAAGAATCTACAGCACATGAGGGACTAGGGAAGTGGTCCGAGAGTGACTTCTCAGGATCACACAGTGGTGTGATGGAGATCATGGTCTTAAATAGTCTCCAGTATAGCTGGGAGGACACCATGAGCTAGAACTGGTGCTGACCTGCCCCCCATGTGGGGAGGGTAAAAGGAAGAGGAGCTACAAGAACAGCTCTCATTTTATGACTCCACCCATTCTGCCTGGGTCATAAGGACCTGGCCATACCCCTTTCATTCATGTTTCTCTCTGACCAATAGGACACAAGAATTGAGGCCATGCCTACATTCGTTGCTGCCTGGTACTACTGGCATTCCCTCTTCTCTGTCATACCACTAGCAGCAGTTGAAGGAAGTAGAGCTGTTGAATGTTGTTTGTGAGAATCAGGGTGATCTGGGAGATTCTGTAGGAAGTTCACATCATCGATGATTGTGAGAATAGAGGCAATTATGACCTTCCCTACCTTCCCTATCCCTGTCCTGGAATGGGATATTCAAACAAACAAGGAAAACAAAAATAAAACAAAAAAACAATAGCTATAGGCAATGAACTATTGCAAGAATTCCTTCAGAGGTATTGTCCTGGTAGACTCACCACAGTCAATAAAAAGAAGAAAACTAAAAGGAGAGATAACTTTTATTTTGGCTTTCTAAGGAATTACACCATTTGAGATCTCCCTTGAATCTACCATTTTTCAGTTAATACATTTGTCTACACTTGCATACTACAACTTATGAGTTTGTAAGCTAAATCTAGCTTCCACATAAAAGGAAATACACAGATCCTTTGTCCCTCTGAACCTGACTTATCTTACTTAACATGTTTTTCCAAGTCTTTCCATTTCTTCACAGTATCATTCTTTTTAATGTATGAGTAAAATTCCATTAGATAGTTGTACCATGTTTTCTTCATCCATTTGTCCATTGAGGGAGAAAATACAACAGGAAGTATGTACTCAAAAGTGAAGGGTGAAGTCAAGAAGAAAGGGGTGTATAAATGAGAAGAGGGGAAAATACAAATAAGAACCCAATATATATCCTAAAAAATAAGAAGAATGAGGGAAATGGTAGGTAGAGGAAGCATGAATGAAAATAGAGGATGACATTTGAGCAAGATATATTTTATTCCTAAAGTGCTTTGTTAAATGACAACTCCTTTGTTCAACTACTTAAAGATAATAATTTTTTAAAACTGAAAAAAGAAAAATGAGGGAAGGGGTTGGTTTGGGAGAGATTGGTGAGAATGTTGAAAGGGGTGACATTAATCACTATATATTGTATTCATAAACTGCTTTGTTAAATGGCAACTTTTTAGTACAACTACTTAAAGATAAGCTTAAAAAATTCATCCTCAAAAAGCAATAGGAAGCCTTGAAGTATATCAAATCTTAAACAATACTTTGTTCGGTTAATAAAGACATCTTGATTTGAAAGAAAGATAAAGGGTGTGGTAACCTCAAGACAAATATCACTGGGAATTATAAATCAATCAAAGGTACAACCAAATACCATGCTGACCCTCAGCCTCCTGCTGTGTCCTTCCCTGACAGAGTCCTCCCCCCTGACACTGGAATCAGTAACAACATGTCAGAAGTCTTCTGCAATTTTCTCATTAATCTCTACTGCAAGATAGTAACCAACACTTACAAGTAATGGAAGAGCAGGCCCGGTTGGAGAGGTTGCTGGAGGTTAGTGACAAACTTAAGGTTGGAGAGAGAAAACATTTCAGAGGTCCCGATGGTGGAAAGCTCCACAAAGAAGGACAAGGTCAAACAGTTCTTGAAGCAGATGAGCCAACTGAGAGAGGAGGAAGAGCAACAGCTGGGCAGGATTTTGAATTAGAGACCAATCTGGGGGAACGGAGAAGGCAGTTGACAAAGCTGCCACCTCTGCAGCCTCCTTCAGGGTCATCTGAGACCAAGTTGCAGGCGGAGGCCTGCCATTTGCAGAATGAGCTACAGAACCTGGAGGAACAATTTTATACCCCAAAGCAGGAAATCTGGAACCTTTGTCTCCAGAACCTGGGTTAGCAGGAACTGCTGTGGTGATTACAGCAGCAGCCCAAGGTATGGAAACAAGCCCTGGATAGGCACAAGATGCTCCAGACAATGGAAACAGAACAAGAGACCATGGGATGCAGTCTTGCACAACTAGAGATAAAGGATCCACTGGCCCAGCTATAGGATGCCTTTCACAAGCTGAGTGGTGAGAAGCAGGAGATCATGAGCTCATTGCACTAAGAGCAGTAGGTAAAGAACAAACTGCAGATGAAGCTGAGAGCTAAAGAAGGAGTTAGGAGAACCTTCAAAATGTCTGTGTTAAAGAGCCAAATGCCTCAGAATTTGCAGGAGCTGCATGATCAGGCCCAGCTGCAGGAACCCCACGCCACCTGTGAATAGCACATGGTCTCCAATCAGCAGCCAGCCTCAGAGAAAGAGACCCTACAGCAGTACCTGCTGAGGCAGACCCAGCTGTTGGACCAGCTGAAGGAACAGATGCAGAGCTAGTTGGAGACCTAGGAGGTCCATTGAAAGTTATGGGACATCCTGAAGTACCTGCAGCAGCTACAGGTGAGCCGTTGAGTTTCCTGGCTTTCCTTGGGAAGGTGAAGGAATGAGCAAAGAAGAAAAGATGAGGAAGCAATTCCACCTGAAGTGACTGTCCAAAGGACAGACACAAATGAGATTTTTTTTTATCTTGAAGTACTATCTATTGATAAATCAAAGAAGGTGAACCTCAGCTAGCAGCTGAGGATCCGTAGGCCCACTGTGGGTGCTGGCTAACCTGGTAGCTCAGTTCAAGATAAAGTTGAGTGGCAGGCACACTTTTCTAGGAGCTGGCACCAAAGTGTATCTGGGGAGAGGAAACAGGACACACAGGTGCCCAAGAAGTTAGCCAAGACGTGACCAACAAGGTGGACTACCAGAACCAATTGGAGCCAGATGTCAGAACACATGACCACCCTTGAAGAGGCCACTGATTGTGGAAGGAACTGATGGCAGTCCTGGATGACCTGTATCAGGAGGAGGAGGAGTGTGTCGGCCAAATGATCCAGGAGAACAGGGAGAATGAGGAGCTACAGAAGCTGCTGTTGTACCTCGTAAGTGAGGGCACCAAGTGCCAGGACCAGACTCAGGCAGCTTTCCAGCCTCCTGCTGCTGAGGTCATCTCAGACTTCGCAGGCCCCACAAGCATGGAAGCTTTGGAGGAGCGGCAAGCTTTTCAACTTTGAAGATAATATGGATCCTGCCCAAAGAACGGCTGGGGGGCCTTGGCCCCTTAAGGGCTCTACTATAGAGCAAATAGATCATGCTACCAACTCCTGATTCCAGCTCCTGGAAAGGCTTGGGCAACAACCGCTGCTTCCTATTTGTATATAAGACTCGATGCAAATGACATGTTGGAGATGATTCTTACAGGAAGATCTGGAAGCTTCTACCTGTAAAAGTGGCCTTCTGGTCTCAAAACTTTATTTTGAGGTATGATAGCTGGGTGGCCATATCATAATGGATTTGAGGGTGGGGGCGGTGAAGGCTAAATGTAGTCCAGACAGAACAGAGGCTGCTGAAAAGTGACTCCCACTCTGGGGACATCTAAAAGTCCATTGGTTGCCAGGTGAAGGGTCCAGGTGAGGGTTAGTTCAAAGAATAGATTCTTTACAAAGAAAGGTGAAGAGCAATAGTAGAGTTTTATATTACTCTTTTATAGTAATGATAGTAACTAATTTATGGCATAGCTTAATAATACTATATTATCTTAATTTTATAACATTATATAATCTTAATTTTATATAATACTTTTACTGTATTGTATAAGTTATATTAATATTTTTTTGGTCAGTTGTGGGGTTTGCACTTAGGGCCTGGGTGCTGTCCCTGAGCTTTTTTGCTCAAGGCTAGTGTACTCTATCACTTTGAGTCACAGCACCACTTCTGGTTATTTGGTGGTTATTTGGAGATAAGAGTCTCACAGACTTTTCCTTCCCAGCTTTCTTTGAACTGTGATCCCAGATCTCAGCCTTCTGAATAACTAGGATTACAGGCACAAACCACTGGCACCCCGCTTATATTAATCATTTTATATGTTGGTATGGTCACAGTACGGAGAGTCACTTCCATTTTTGAAAACATGTTGAACTTTGTAGCAGCAATAGGGAATTTTCTTGTTTACGTGTTAAAATGCCACAATGGAAATATTGAGATGAGAAAGTAAAAAAACTGGAAAATAACAAAACATTATTAATACTGAAAGTTTGGGGGAAAATGCAAGTACAACTGGAGATATGCTGCAAATGAAAAATATGAACCAAATGGAGTAAAGAAGTGTAATCCAAACATAAGAGTATAGTATTATTAAATAGTATAGGATAAGGTATGTTTCAATGATTTTTCAGTTAAACTTACTATAATGATATGTGTTTGAATTTTATTGTTAAATAAAATATTAACTTATAAAAAGCCATGTACAATGTCTGATATGTAATATAAACTCAATGAAATTAATTTTTCTGTCTTTTATTCCTCCAGCATCTGGCTACTCAAACCAGCCCATAGGCCAGTAATATTATTATCATAATGCTCATGTTAAGAGTATATTACAAAATCCAGATCTCAGGGACTACTAAATATAATCATGATATATATTGTAATAAGAACTCCAGGTCATGTGTAATAACCATATTTGATAGTACTGCTTCCGTATCCTCTCCCAGGATAGACCCACAGAATTAACCTTAAAAAGTGATTCACACTTACCTCTTCCCACTTCGAAATGGATGAAATTCAGTTTTGCTACTTACAGCTTAACTGAATCCCAATCCATTGCCCCATATTTATTGCCCATATCTATCACAATGCTGAGTGGCGTGTGAAAAACAAAGGAATTGTGGTAAATATCTGTGCTTCCTAGATACTCTATTGGACACAAAAAATAAAGATAATCAAAGTAGTACATTTGATAGACCATTTGGAGGACTGTAAGGACATTTTATTTGTGTGAGCAGAAAAGAACTTGAGCTGAATTTAAGGGTGTAGATAGATTTGAAAACCAAGTTCAAATGTTACCTCACTCATTCATTCAATAAATACTTGTTGAATTCCCACTATGTTCTGGCCATTTGGAGTACACACTGATACTGAATGCTGGGGCTGCCAGATTCTGGATATCTCTCTTAACTTTATTGTAAATTTTCAGCACACTGTATTATATTTTCTTGGTTGATGTACCAGGATCCTATGAAAGAGTGTGAATTGCTCAGGGAGCATGATTCATTATTCTTGCTTCAGCATGATAGTTTTGGTGTATACTAAGAGCTCAGTGAGTTATGGAATAAATGAATATATGAATGAATAAAAGAGAGGACACACATAGATAAAAATCATAGAGGGAGGGATGTGAACAGAAAGTTTAAAAACAGAATCCTAGTTTGATCTGATATGCAATTTCATTTTGGAATATTTTGGTAAAGTTAAATTCTGTGGGGTTAGAGTTTAGAAAATTTAGAATTTTAGTATGGTAAGTATTATTTTCAACTAAATTTAATAGATCTTCAGTAAGCTAATGAGGAATCACGCTACACAATGATTTTGAGGGTAGCAAAAGAGACTTGCCATCCGACATGTTGAAAGATTAAATCATAGATCTGCTGGTTCTGAACAGAAATGATTGGTATGGCAGAAGTAGAGATATTAAGACAATATATAGGAATGTGTTTATTTGGGGGGTGTAAGGAGAGAGGTATTATAGCCATCTGAGAAAAAAAATCATGAGCAGATGCTCAGTATGGAAGAGTTCCCATTCCAAATAAGCCAGAACATTTAAAAATAGATTGATAAGCCAACTCTTTCCCAACAGAGCTCTGAGAAAACCTCCTCAGAATGCTGATTCCCTCATCAATTCATTCACTCTTGCATTCCCTCACTCATTCAACATTTTTGTCGTTGTTGTTCAACAAATAAAAATCTCAGTGCAGAGCATTCTGCTGATGTCTGGAGCTGCAGAGATGAATGCAATAATGTTTCCTGTTCCTGCCGGGGGAAAAATTCCCTCCAAATTAAACTTATTCACTCTGTTAGAGGATTAATCATGTTAGCGATAAGATGAAATTGCTTGAAATGGAAGATGAAAAATTCCTTCTGCAAGTTCCTTAAGCTTTCGTTAAAAGTCTGATATTTTCTGGCTCAGCAATGTGGTAAAATGGAAGGCAGAGGGGTAAACTTGGGGCCGAATCCATCACTCACGAACAATGTGAGCTGTGTCTTGTTTCCTTTGAAATGGGCATGAGTCCGACATTATAGGGTGGTGGTGAAACTGAAAGAAAAAAGGACACATGCAAAGCATGCAGGCAAGTGCACAGGACTCCTCTGAGTTCGAGACCTAGAAACTGCAGACCTAGAAACTGAATTTCTAGGGCTCTCTGGCTGACTTGCTTCTGCTCACTTGTCCAACAGCAAGCAACAAGATCGGAGCAGAAAATGGAGGAAGATGTTGGGATATTCCTACACATTTCTTCTGCTCTTCCCCACTCCTTTATCACGTTTTTCTTGGCCAGAGCCACAGTCTGGGGCTTGGAGCTTCAAGGTCTAATTAGAGCTTCATTCTGGGAATGAAATTCCGTGTTCCTGTCTTGTTCCTCCCTTTAGTTAGGTGATCATGCTTCTTCCAATGCTTACTTGCAATGCTTCTAATTCTGCTCAGATATCTGCACATAGGCCCTTTGTTAGTCATAGAATTTGAAACATCTAAGTTGAATTATGGTTTCTGTCAGTCCCTAGATTGACACAAAAAGGTTACATTGTAGCAGCAGAGCCAGAATTTCTCAACATGTCCTCCATGACTTATTCTGTGCAAAAAAACTTTTCTATGGTCAAGTAAGTTTGAGAACTGCTGTATATTTGATTTCCCTCTTGGAGAGTCACAATATATATTAACATATTAAAGGTTCAGAGAAGCCTGAAATGAAGAAATGTGTTTAATTTTATTTAACATCATTTTCTATATTCATTTGACCATGAAACTATTATTTCATGTAGCACCTATTAACATCCCACACTTGAAGAAATGCTGAACTAGGCTAAACTAATAAGATAATTTGTCACATTTATAGCAGTTTGAGGGCGAAAGAACATTGGACTTGGACTTAAGATTTGCTACTTCTCTTCCTCAGTGTGTCACTAATTCATGGAAGACCTTGAGCAGGAATTCCACCCTACCAGAACTCCAACTTCACAGAGAACTACAGAATGGTCCATTTCATGCATCATAATCTGACTACAACGCTCACTCATGATATACTTCCATCCACATGAACCATCTTGGAAGTTTGGATATGAGTAGTTCAGGAATTTTCTTCACAGATTTTTTTTAGTCAAGACTCCAGCATTTCAAAAGCTCTTGTATTGAACCTCACAGAACTGTTTGTAAAGCAAAATCCCACCATTTAAAAAATGTTCTTTCCACTACGCCACATTATGGCTTCTGCAGTCATAAAGCGATGGTATTAAAGCCATCTCCAAATCTAAAACTTTATGATGGGTTTAATGTGTTATTTTTCATTTTGTTTATATATCATGGTAGGGGCACTCACCTCCCCCCCAAATAAACCAGTCTTGTGGGGTAGTAAACCAGAATTCCCCATACTCCAAAGGCCTAGTTAAGAAAAACAGAATCTGAACATATCAAGACCTTAATGATTGCTGAAGTGACATAAAAAAAGTCTAGGCTATTAAATAACCATCAAATGTTGTCCTAAACCCTAGAAAACACAGCCAAAAAGAGCAATGTCTGGAGCCATCTGAGCACTATTACAATACTAAACTCTGCCTGGCTGATATTATTTCTTCCATGCATAAAGCAGAGTCCAGATATTTCTCCCAATAAGGCAAATTGTAGCTCACAGGAAATGGAATTGAATACAGATTTCTGTTCTCAGAGTTTTAGATAAAAATGTAAATGAGGAGCAAGACAATAATTAAACAAATCATTCGCAGGAATTTTTATGGCCTACTTAAAAACCATCAGCACAATTCAAGACACAGCAAGAAATTCTGAGTCCTCAAAAATAAATTGATCTGCAACAAGGCAAACACTCATTTAATCACCACACTGGAGTCGAATCAAAGGAGCAGATAGTTGGCATCTAATTCCTACTTTCCTATACTTCATTTTTCCTCCAGATATTTAATGAGAAAATGATGAGCCAACTTCCAAACAAAGATCATAAGATAGCTTCCTATTACCTGGTACTATGACAGACCACACAGGCTCAAAAGTATCTCATCTTATGATGACCAAAATTATTTTTAAAACAAATGTTTAGCTTTTAGTCAGGAATAATAAGAGGGCGGCAATCTGTGAAATGACTGTTTTCTGTGTTGAGGAGGGAAAAAAAATGATCTCAACCAAAAATAAACAGAATTTCTATTACATGGAAGTCAAAATGTCCTATGTACTTCAGTGTTTCTTAGTGCTTGCTGTTAGAATTGTGACCGACATACTGAATTCCAAACGTATCATGTCTGTATTATGTCCCATTTGGGACAGAGCTAAAACCTATTTTAGACAAGTTTCATGTAAATGTAAGTGCTTATCAAGATTAATGTGTGAGAACAGTTACAGGGTTGATCAGTGTAGGCTAGAGAACTTAAATCACTGAAAAGGGAAAACAAGATTGCAGAGCCAAGGAGAGAATGACAGCAATTAAAACCAGAGCATGCAGGAAACTAAGGAAAATGGTCATTTCCATTTTGCAAATGAGAAAACAAGCCCAATGACGTACACAGTCTTAGTTACCTAGAGGGCTAATAGGAAAGCCAGGAAGACAATTTGGGAATGGACTTGTAGGCTTCACACTCTTGCAAACTTTGCTAGCGATGGAGCCAGGTTCTGTTTTATAACTGGCCGGCTATAGAAGAAATGTCATTTCCCACCCTAACTTCTATGACCCATGGAGGGTCATCCCAGGGGAAGAGAAGCAATGCAATTGCCCGTGTGGCCTAATTAGGGGCATGGTTTTACTTAGAAATGATGCTCTGGTACCATTTTGCTTAGCATGTTTGTACCTTTGTATTAAGGGCACACAATGAAACTGGATTCTACTGTTAGAAATACATTAACATCTTTTGTGCCTGGCTTTGTAACTGGATTTTAAGGACAGTTACTTCCACTTAATGAATGGAGTAAGGACGACTTCTTCACTTTTCCACATAGCATTAGACTCCTTGATCTTCCTGAAAAGCTTTATTACCCTCTCCTCTGTGCTACGTCTGGACACTGTACATGGCTTTACATTAAAATTATTTTCATGATTATGTTTACAGTGGAGGCGGTATGGTCAAGAGCTTGCCGATAGGGTCAAATACCTATCTATAAAAAGTGACTTTGATAACAAGAGCTGGTGGCTCACACCTGTAATACTAGCTACTCAGGAAGCTGAGATCTAAGGATCATGGTTCAAAGCCAGCACAGGGAAGAAAAGTCCCTGTGAGATGCTTATCTCCAATAAACTACTCAAAAAAGCTGTAAGTAGTGCTGTGTGTGGCTCAAGTGTAGAGTGCTAGCCTTGAGCACAAAGAGGCGCTGACTGGCCAAAACAAAAAAGGTGCAGGGGTAGGGAGGGTAGTTGTGGAGGTGGAAAGGAAGGGATGATAGGGGAAAAGCAAAGGAGGAGGCAACTATGCTCAACAGGAAATGTACTCAACACCTTGCTCATGTAACTCTAAACTCTCTGTGCAGTATTTTTACAATAAAAAAATGTACAAAAAATAAAAAAGGTGTTTTGAGGCAAGGTAAACCTTAGCTCCTGTGTGTGTGTGTGTGTGTGTGTGTGTGTGTGTGTGTGTGTGTGTGTTTATGTGTTCTTAGGCTTGAACTACGGGCCTGGCCCCTGTCCCTAAGCTTTTGTGCTTAAGGCTAGCACTCTTCCACTTAAGCCACAGCCCCACTTCCAGCTTTTTGGTGGTTGATTGGAAATAAGAGTCTCATGGACTTTCCTGCCTGGGCTGGTTTTGAACTGTGATTATCAGATCTTAGCCTCCTGAGTAGCTAGGATAACAAGTGTGAGCCACTGGCACCCAGCCTTAGCTCCTCTTTAAAGTTGGTAGGAAGTAGGAAATAATGGCTATTTCCACCTGCTGTACAATAGATCCTGTTGCTGCTTGAGCTGGGTACCTGTCTCCCAGCTACACTGACTGTGGAACTTTTCTCCTCTGTCCCAAGTTGCTTCCTCTGGGAGTGTCTACTGAGCCACTGCTCCAAGCTAAGACACACTCTGGAATTCAAGCTCCAGAGACCACATTCTTACTTAGTCCTGGCTTCTTTCCTGTCCTGCTTTCCTTCCACTCCCACTCCTACTTCCGACTTCAGGGTATCACTGGGTAAGAATCCCTTCTGAGACTCTGATTCTAGAGGGCCTCCGGAAAGCAGAGTTGATAAGATAAAATAGTAACTCATCTGTACATGGCCTGGTGTACTAGAAGAATTCCCAGATAGTAGTTACTATCTTAGATAGTAGTTAGCTTCTTATCTGGAACTTTTTGCACATTTCCTGGCACCTAGGGTTGCTCGGTAAGGCAAACAATGCAAAGTTACACAATATCCATCTTGTCAATGATATATGAGGTCTGCATTTCTTGACTACCCTTGACTACCCCTGCATTTGTCTCTACCTCTGTCCTCTCCATTCTATTAATATTTCCGCCTCTCCCCATTTTTGTATATTTCCTTTAACCACAATAACCATAAAATGTCTATTACATTCCTAATGACATAGTGCCCATGTGAAGAGAGAAAAAAATAAGTTCTCTTCTCATAAACCACAAATATCTTCTCAGATTTATGATCAACATAAAAAGGACAATGCATTCGATTTCAGGAAGTATTTAGAAAATGAATTAACTATTAAGTGGTTTATACATTTAACTTTATACATAACCACATTAATACTATATTCTATAATATAGTCTATTGAAAGTAGTTGCCTGCTTTTTTTCTCTTTAATGTACTTGAACAATAAACTATTAAATGGTTTATACATTTATAGTTTATATATAACCTCATTAATAATCTATTTATATATTGAGAGTCTTTGCTTGTTTCCCCCTCCCCTACTGAAAAAATGAAAAGAGTGGGTATATAATCTCAGGAACTCAAATGGTTGGTGAACCTATTCTTTCACTTTTGTAATTACCCTCATGAAACAGACAGCAAGGCTATTATAAACACATAACAAAATGAAGCAAGAGCCTGACCCTTGATGACTTAGTGTCATGATCCAACCTAGATGTTTGCTAGGAATCTGAGTGCTGCCTCTGGCTTAACCCATTCTCATTGCCATGAAAATAAGTCCAGCAGCCTTCATTCAATAACCCATCTCCATTTATGTCTGCTAAATAGACCAATTTATTTAATTCAAAAAGAGGAAATCACAGTGAGTTAATTTGATGAATATGGATTCAATTTTTGCTTCCATTAGGAAGTATGAACTTACATTTCCCGTAATTTGTTCCAGAAAGCATTACAAGCTCGGGCTGGGTGTTAGGGAGAATTGTTTCAGCTTCATGGCTCTGTAGAATAACATTTAGCTAAAAAATGGGCTGTAATGCTATGAGAGATAAAAAATGTTGATATTATGTTTATTTCTTCTATTTTTATTGTTTCATTATCATGTTCTCATATATATATATATATATATGTATATATATATATATATATGGAACTTTAATCATTTTCACCTTCCACCCTTATTTTATTTTTAAAAAAATTACCCCTAGATTCTACATATGAGAGAAAATATGTGTTATTTTCCTTTCTGAGTCTGGCTTCTTTCGCTAAACAGGTTGATCTCTAGGTCCATCCATTATCTTGCAAATTACATAATTTTTCCATCTTAACAGCTGAGTAATACTCTGCTGTGATGTACGCTACATGTATTTATCAAGTTATTAACTGTTAGGTGTGCACGCATGCATGCACACACACATATACACACACATACACACACACACACACACAAGGTATACTGACATTCTTAAGATATATTCCTGAGTTGTATAACAGGATTATATAGTAGTCCCATTTTTAATTTTAAAATAAACACTGATACTGATTTCCATAGTAATTTATATCCATACTAACAGTGTAAAATAGCTCTTTTGTCACATTCATACTAGCCCTTGTTGTTTATCTTCCTTTCCTTTCTCTTCTCTTTCCTTCCCTTTCCTTCTTCCTTTTTCTGGAGGTGGAGGGAACTGGCACTGAGGTTTGAACTCAAGGCCTCGCACTCTCACTTGATGTTTTTGCTCCTAGCTGACATTCCTTGAGCCATGCTTCCAGTTCACTGGAGAGCAGTAATTGGAGATCAGAGTTATGCAGATTTTTCTGCTCAGGTAGGCTTTGAACAGTGCTATCTCATTTTCCCCCAGAAAAATTTTTGAAGAGGCTATCTTTTTCTCTAGCATATGTTTTTGACAATGGTATCAATTGGTAAATGGCTTATTTCTGGATCTTCTCTTCTTTTTCCCTGCCATGAATGCCTGTTACATGATAAGAACATGTTGTTATCGTTACAATACTTCTCCAGTATAGTCTAAAATCTTGTATATTATGAAACCCCAGCATTAGCTTTGCTCAGCATTACATTGACTAAGTCAGGCTCTTTTATGCTCCCTTATGTTATATTCTGTATAATATTTCCCATACTGCCTTCATCTCTCTGTAAAATCATCATCGCTGTGAAGATCTCTCTGACTCTGATCTTCATCCAAAATGAATATTTCTTAAACGTGTTAATAAGTCTCCTAGCATAGAAATATATCAACATTTCTTCTTGGTTAAATCTGTTTCTTCACCTACAAATGGTGATGCTTCCCATTGGCAGTATAAGGGAGGATGAGTTGAGTTACATTTAATAACTCCTGAGTGCTTTGGCTGTAGCACACCTATGCACAATCCAACTGCTAAAGAGTGGAGGAAAACACAGTTCTTGCCCTCATGGATGACAGGAGTGTAAACAGGTACTTGTACCTCTTTGTGACAAGTGACATTGTGAAGACTAACCATGTGTCAGGTCAATACAGAAGGAATCTGCTGTGTCTAGCCTTCGGGCACGTGCAATGTCATGGAGAGGGTGATAGATTCTTCCCTTGGAAGCTATGAGTTCATATGCTAGCCCAATCACTTATCACTTGCGTGACCCTTGGCCATTTACATCATGCATTGGTCACTTTCCTTTTCCCCTACCATAAAGTAGGCCTGGTAATCATTCCCAACAAAGAACTTTGTGCTGAAAATGAAAATGGCCTACAAGATCTAAAGCAAATCCTACTCAATACTTCACAGAAAATATGTACTCTTACTATGTTCAGCATACTCTGATCTAATATTTCCTTTAAATCAATCTTGATGTTTAAATGTGCTTGCTGAAGTCCATTTAATTGATTATAATGGCATCATAGTGAGAAAAGACCCACTGTTTGAAAAAATACTTATATCAGGTTACTGTAAATACTATAATTTTATATAGGTGAGGTGCTGGGCATAAAGTGGTCAAAACCAGATTAAGCTAACCCTTGTGTTTGATCCCGGGTCCTAATGGAGAGTGATGCAAGATGAAGCTAAAAAGCAAGTCAGCCCATTTCCTAAATATCCTCATAAACCACATTACGGAAGCCAGACGAGATCCTGTAGTGGGGTGAGAACCATACTGAGCCCGGATTGTTTGCTTTTCAGGGTCAGGAGGATCACAGTGTTGGCAATGTGCAGGAAGGCTCCGAAGAGGCTGGAACTAGAGAGATGACAAGAGCCCTGTGGTGCTGAAAGCTACGAATAACTGCTAGATTCTATTATGATAAACTTTATCGCAAATGACACACTTCATCCAGAATGCTAGACTCTCCTATTTACCACTGTACAAAGATTTGGCTGAGGGCTAGAGCCATCTCATGGTCTCAGGGCTGCACTAGTGAAATTTCTTTCTACATCAGAGAATTCAGGAGTTACCGTGTTAGAGAGGCTTGCCATTATGTATTTTATTTTTAACAAGTGATTTGAAAATATTAGGCACCTGATCTGAACTCTAACCCAGGGAAAATGATTTTCTATAAATAGCAACGTAATGAAATTTTCTGAACTAGTATGGAATTTCGATGGTCATCAAAAAATTCCTTTGTTAATAAAATTCTTCTGATGGTGTTGGGTGACAGAACTATTTGCAAGCAGACTTTTTTTCTCTCTTTTTTTGTGATTGAGAATGTAATGCCTAGAGAAGCTACCTGTTAATGTAAGCCTACTCTTCAGAAGTGATTTTACACATATTATGATTGACATTCTTGCAATCAAGCTTCACCTAATTTTAGAGGTCAACAGGGTTTTCATACTTTTGATAACCCTATTGACTAGTAAATGCAGCTTTAAAGAGAAGGAATGGCTAGTTGATTTCTCTTTTAAAAGCCTATATTCTTCTGCTAATCAGCTAGCCATATATCTGTTTATTTAAATTGTGCTTATTTGTACCCTGAGGTTTACTTAAGTAATATATCCAGTCATGTGATATATTTTTAGGAATTCCATGTTGAAACTTTTCAGGAGACATATTAACAGGAATGTACTGACTAGTACAATGTTAAGTTGGAATAGTACAACTATAAATGATAGATATATCTAAGACAAGCAGAAAAGGTCAGTTAAGATGATGTTAAGCAAAATGAACCCTAAGATAAGGACACAAGAGGTTTTTCTTTCTTGCTATTGTTTCTAACGTATTTATAAGGTATCACATGATTTTTTTTTGTTGCTTTGTATGTCCCTCATCCATGGTATAACCCCTGTTTTCATTGTATTTGATGTTGGTATAATTTGAGGAGTGGAAGGAAAAAACAAATTGTTTAAGTAGGGATACAGGTTGACCCATTGCAACAATGAGATATATAAGATGCTATGTCGAAAAACGAATTTTACAATTTAGGTGGGGGAGGGGGTATGCGGGGGAATATAGTTGTGGAGATGGGAGGGAAGGGATGGTAGTGGGAAAGCAAAGGAGGAGGCTTCAATGCTTGATAAGAAATCTACTCATTACCTTGCTCATGTAACTGTAACCCCTCTGTACAGTATTTTCACAGTAAAAACTTATTTAAAAAATAAAGTGGTAAATTTTTTTTCCATGAGTATACTTAGGTGATACAGATAGTATATTTAGAGATACAGACATGGAAAAGTCACAAAAGCACTCCTAATAGATATCGTTCATGCCTGTATTCTAGCCATGGGCTACCATCTCCTAGGAGACAGCTCAGCTCTAGATCAGAAGGTTGCAAAACGGGGAAGTCACTATATATTTTAGTTTAAAATATGCTATTGGGTATCTACTTTTATTATTATTATTATTATTATTAATTCCTTGCTCCTCTGGTTGTGTAAGACAGCATATCGATTACCCTGACATTATTTTTTAAAGTAGTAATAGCATTTAATTTGCTCACGGATCTATCTATATTTTAGATATCTGTTGTACATCATGCAAGCAGGGAAGCCTGTAAGCGAGGGCACGCACATCACAGGAAGTCTGCCATGTTCACATATGAGGCGGGCAGGGCTGCTGGAAGCAGGTACATTCTTCCATCTCACAATGCCTTTCTCATGGGGCAGCTTCAGAGTAACAGAAGCATCGGTGTCAGCTCAGGGCTCCAGAAGCACATCTTGTTAAGAAAGGAAACACCAAGGTCTGGCTTCATGTCATAACGTGCTCTTTAGATTATAACCTAATCAATGCAGCAGTGAATGGACCATCAACCCAGCCTTATTTAGATGAGTGTCAATCATTGTCACATTTAAAGAAAAGCATGTGGGATGAGTTATGTTTTGGTCATCTTTGGGAAATAATTTCTGCTATACCTATTTGGTTTTCATTTTTTTGTAAATTAACTGACTAAAAGTTCTGATATTATTGGGTAAGAAAAATCATAACTAATTTAATTCTTATAACAAATCTATGAGAGGCCCCATAACAATTCCAGAGACAAGGAAGATACACCGAGAGAGCCTGTGACTAAATGCTGTATTCTTCTCACTAATGCACACTTTAATTTTCTCATAGAGAATTGGGTGATGTCTTCTATTTTGTTGTGTCCATGCCAGTACAAGTTCTATGAACCTATTTGACCTCCTAGAACAAAGTTCTGTCACATGCATGAAGCCCAGACACCATACGGTCTGGTGACTACTGAACTCTGTATCACATTAGAATAATTTGAAAAGTGTTTATAATCTCCATGCATAGATTGCATTCCTTGCCAGTCAAATCAAAGTGTTTAGGAGTGGGAGACAAATATCAATTATTTTTCATTTGAAAGATTCCTAGGGGTGTCATGTGGCTGGGAAGCAGAATTAGGAGTCATGTCCAATTCTTCCTCATCTCTTTCTGTCCATTTCAAGTTTTCCCTGGTATCTATCTGCTGCTGTCTTTGTTTCTGTGTCTGCATTTGTTTCTTCTTCTCCTCTCCTCTTTTCTTTTCTTCTCTTCTTTACTTTTTCCTTTTTTAAAGAAAAATTAATGTAGGCAGAATAAATTTGTTAAAAGTAAAAGAAAACAATTAAAAGAAGGTAGCAAGTCTCTCCATCCAGAGAGAGGCCTCAAAGAAGTGTCCAGTGGCATAATTTTGGAGAGTGGTTATTACAGTACTGGGCTCCTTCCATAAGTGTCCCCCTGTGTTTTGTGATGATTGTTTAATGGCTTGTCATTACACCTGTGCAGACCCTCTTCATTGGTTGGTGGAGCACCCAGGGCATTATGGGAAGAAGAAGGGTTTGAGCAGGAACTCATAATATGATGAAACGAAGAAGCAGTTGAGCAGATGACATTTCTATTTTTTCCCTAGACTACTTGCCCGAAGGATTTTCCTCACTTAAATTCTATCCAAACCAATGGCCCTAAACTGCAGCAGAGAGCCATCTAATTGGGCCCTTTTCTGCACCCACAATCACTTTTCTCATCCATAATAAGGTGATGATGATGATGATGATGATGATGATAGTGATGATAAGAATTGTAATAATACCTACTCTGCCAGGTTATTATAGGATTAAAAGAGATGATGTACGAGGTTCTCATAAGCTTGTTAAACTATTTGCTGATTGAATGAAAAAATGTGAATCATTTCATAAATTTCTCTTATGACCAAAGAAATTAAGTCAACACGAATCTGACTTCAGGTATTAAACACAGATTAAATATTCATTTTTAAGGATACATTTGTTTTAAATTTAATACATGGGTTCATGAATAACACTATAAAAAACCCATTCTCTAAAATATTAATATAAATAGCTATGCACAAGGGGGAAATAATTGGGAGATTTTATCTTCTGTGACAAAGGGGAAAAAGGCCATTTAAAATTATACCTTTCTCTCCTTTAGACAGAGTGTGGAGGTGAGCCACAAGAAATCCAAGTTCACATGAAAGGGCCATGATAAAAAATGCAGGTGCTGTGAAACATTTATAAGGGCCGAGTGTAAGGCAGTATGTAGGCTTGAATTTGAAATGACATTTTGGCATAAAACAGATATCCCACAGGCAGATTTGAAATTTCCAGAAAAGTCTTAAAATGACATCTTTCAAAATGAACAATCATCAATATGCCCAAGTTGTTACCTCAAAGGACTTTGCTAATGAGACAGGCAGGGGGAAAATGGCTAAAAATAATTGACCCCAGTTTTACAGCTGAAAATTACAAAAAAAAAAAAGAAGGAAAAAAACCTATTACAGGCTATGAACTTGGAATTACACATTGATGACTGTTTAGCATATTAAGCACAAACATTAGGACATGTCTCACTCATCACAGAAAAATTGCTAATAGCTTTTTATTCACTACATTTCAAATTGCTTTAAAATTTCTTGTTGTTGTATTCTCTCCAGTAAATCTTATTCTACCTGTACAATACTGTGGGATTTTTTTTAAATGACACTTACCCCATATCTAATGAGATGTTTGCCCTAATATTTCATTAGATACTTGCACAATGCTGTAAATTAAGTAAGACAGGTTTTATTGTCCCCATTTTGTAGATAAAGACATTGAGGTCCGGAAAGGTTAATAACTTGCTCGTGTTTATAGTTTCTCTGGTGTACCACACTGTCTTACTTAAACAAAACACAGCACAGGCGGGCACCCATGCACATGTTTGTCAGGAAGAAAATCAGGACAGGAAGAAGAAATTAATGTCTGTTTGACCACATATCATGTGAAATATTGGCTACAATGTAGACAATTACTTAGGGATGTTGAATACAAAAGACAGGATATATAATGGAATGTATTCAATCTCATTTTAAAGTATTACATAGGAAAAATGGAAATAAAATATCCCTGAATCTATTGTTTTTGGTTGCTGTTATAATCATATGCTATTTTGATAACTGAAAAAACAGTTTAATTAATTCAACTGTCCTATTGAGCATCTCCTCTATTTGACAATCATTCAGAGGGAGAATGGATAATAAATAGGAAAATCTGTGAAAAGTCAATCAATATTTTTTTGTTTCATGTGGTAGACCTAGCATGAGGTATGTGGAGCCTGGGACTAGTGGTAAAAGCTGGAAGAGTGTATCTAGTAGCCACAGCCATTACATTCATAACTAGGAGGCTGGCTAAGTTTATGAATGAGAAAGTGTGAAAACAGAGCTCAGAAGTGAGAGTTGTAGTTTTGGTTTTAGAATGAAAGACAGGAGAGCAAGCAAGTGAGAGAGAAGAGAGAGAGAGGAGAGCAGGACAAAAGCAGAGAGGGACAGAGAGACTATTATTCTAAAGCTGACATCATATACTCAGAATGATTATATCCAGAATGTCATTTTTTTCAGAACCTTTACATGATGCTAATGAGAAAGTGTCTAAAATTGCCTGAAAAAAATACTCAACATTTTCTGGAAATTGTAAGAATCTAAGAAAGGGATTAGGGTGGCTACTGGGCAGGGAGACTAAACATGACATAGAATCTTGGCACTGCCTCTCACAACTTCTGTCAACTTGAGCCAATCAATAATTCTACATAGCTTGGTCACCTGTAGGAGAGGGTTAACAGTAAATCATCTTCCCCTGCATCTCTATACATCTGTGACTCTTCACTGCCAGCCACATTCGATTGAAATGTACTGGTTCTGGGTCTTACTCCTTACAAGAGCCCATGAGGACACATAAACTACCATATGAACCTTGAGTTGCAGGTATCCTGGTTGGAGGGTTAGTATGTGGAATAGGCAAATATTAAGAACTTGTTCTTTGGTGTCAGAACAAAAATGGAACTGCTAATATATTCTCACTAGCTGGCTACTGGTGCATATGTTAGCTAACCTTAGTTTTCTGAGAGTTAATATGTGACTTGACACTATCAGATTACTGAGATGAAAATGTGGGATAAATTGCTAATACCTGGCATTTTGTACTATAAAATAAATGGTCAGCATTTGTGCTTAAAACTTCTAGGACCCTCTGCCCAACCTTCTCTGTCCTGCTCTGAGTACGTGCAAAGAACACAGATCACATAGAACTGAGCTCAGACCTCTCCTTTGTTCACCAGTTGATGCAGACACACCCTTGAGATTTTAAGCTTCTGAGTCCTACCTTGCAAATTTGTTAAAAGAGATCATTAATACCAAACCAAAAGGTTATGAATGGATCATCAAAAATGGGTTTCAGCACTTAGCACAAGTGCATGTACTCAACAAACCCTCCTAAAGATCATCATCCTCGTGATACAATGGAGAGCTGTAGGCCAGGTTCTGGTGGGTCACGTTTATAAATCATAACTAATTAGGAGACTGAGGTCTGAGGATCATGGTTTAAAGCCAAATTTAGCAGGAAAGTCTATGAGATTCATATCTCCAATTAACCACTAAAAAGCCAAAAGTGTTATTGTGGCTCAATTGATAGATTGCTAACCTTGAGTAAAGACACTAAGGGACAGTGCCCAGGCCCTGAATTCAATTCTAATATTGGCACTAAAAGAGAACAGAACAGAAAGACGGAAAGAAGAAAGAAAGAAAGAAAGAAAGAAAGAAAGAAAGAAAGAAAGAAAGAAAGAAAGAAAGAAAGAAAGAAAGAAAGAGAGAAAGAAATAAGAAAGAAATAGAAAGAAGGAAATAGAAAGGAAGGAAGTAAGAAATAGAAAGGAAGGAAGGAAGGAAGAGAGAAAAAAAGGAGAAGTAAAGGAAGAAAGAAAGGATGCTTTCAACTTTTCTATACCTGTAGATGTTTCCATTGCTAATCAGTTGTTATTCATGGGGTGGTTCACTATTGCCCAGACATAAGGCAGCCCTTCTTTGGGCTCATTGCCTTTTTCCCTTTTGATTTTTACAGGATCTCTGACCTCCAGCTCTTCTAAGATTTAACCCTGGCCCACCCCCTCCAGGAAGCCTTCCCTAATTAAACTGTACCTTGTCTACTCTTTCATTCTCCAAACATTCAATTCTAAAGAAAAAAATTCAGGTTTACAAAACAGATGAATTAGGGTTAATTAGTTGAAACACCAGCAGATCCCTTAAAATTGCTTTACACCATGCACTCCCAAAGCACAATTAAACCACATGCAATTTACAAACATTTGATTAACACGCAGGGGCTCTGGGACATCATATTGCCCAAATTGAGGCCCAGCTTTGCCTTGGTCTATTTGAGTACACATCTGTTAAACTTGCCTCACTAGTCTTCAGAGTTAGTTCTGCCTTTACTAGGATTTAATATTCACTTCCCAAAGGAAAGTAACCTGACTTTAATTTCTATTACCTCTGAGGAGGAAATACACCAACAGGCTGTTCTGGCTGAAACCCAGATGGGGGAAACACTGTCAATCAGATCTTTGACAAAGGAGCAGTTCATACCCATTGTATGGTATCCTATCTGTGGCCTCTGTGTGTAGAGACGGTACTTCTTGGGGCAAGACAATTACATACAAGGAGGGGATGCAAGGAGAAATTTACTCCAGAAACAAGTGTTTCTACAGTGAAAGGTAGACATGATGGTTTGGGAGCTATATTTTTTCCTTTGTTTCTACTGCCATACAGTGATCACATGAAAGCAACACCCTGCCACGGGGTGAAACCATGGCCTCTGCCTCAGGAACAATGAAGAGGGACTCAGGATAAGAGTCTAGAGGCTGGAGATGGTATGTCCTCATGCGACAGTGAAGAACAGAAAGCAGAGACTGCTGGGCTGTGGAGCTCTCCCCATGACAGGGACCAGTCCTCAAGGAGGATCACTGAGGGCTGTACAGCCAGAGGCTCTGTGTCAAAAGCAAGTCTCCCAGCAGGAACACAGAAGAGCTTTTCAAAGTAGCAAGGTTGGTCAGAGACCCAAATCTAATCCAGAGACTTGACTCAGGAAAAATGGGATAGACCCAGGCCTTGGAGGCAAGGTATTGTGCATGGAGTAAAGAAGTGGTTTTCTCTTCTTCTTCCTTGGCCTGCATGGGCATCATTGAAGAGTCACAGTGCCTCCCCATTAAACAGTTTCCAGCTTCAACTGGCCCTCAGAGTGTAGTGACTGTGAGGCATTCTGCTTCTGCTCTGTGCTGACCCTATCTAACTCAGCATCTTTCCCCAGCCACATGACAAGGATCTGCTCTAGGTCTGGTACTAGGTCTCAAAAATTAAGACTCAGCCATATTATCTCCCATCCATCTTACTTTCTGTGTAGACAATAATAAGAGCTTGCTACTGACACTCACCTTCATTATCTTCATTTAAACACACACACCACTACCACCACCACCACCACCACCACGTGTAGAGATGACAATATTCAACAAACAGTACATTTATCTGCAGATTAGTCTCTCTCCTCTATTTTAAGAGTATATTATGAAAAGCTGGACACTGGTGGTTCACGTCTATAATCCAAACTACTTGGGAAGCTGAGATCTGAGGATTGCAGTTTGAAGCCAGCCTAAGCAGGAAAGTTTATGTGAGTCTTCCTTTTCGTTGACCAGCAAAAACCTGTAAGTGGAGGTATGGCTCAAGTGGCAGAATGCTAGTCTTTAGCAAAAAATTAGTGAATTTAGATTGAGAGGTCCTGAGTTCAAATTGCAATACTGGCTCACAAAATGTATATTATAAATGTTTCTTTATACTGAAGTATACACAGAATTTATAACAATATTGCACTGTGGATTCCTATAATAAAATTAACCATTACCATAATAAGGAATATTGAGGTTTCTTTCCTTCTGTCACTATAATTCATATTCGATATACATCCTTATATATACATATAAGGTAAATCTTTTATTGATTATGAATATATACATATATATATATGGATATCTCTGATTCTATGGGTACAGAAGTATAATTAAATTGACTTAAAATGGAATCACAGAGTCAATTGGCATGCACATTGAAAATCTTCTTTTATAGGCTCTATGTGGCCATTGATGTTGGGCATGTAGAGTTTCTAATCTTTGATTTCCTTATGTATAGTATACAAAGTGTCCATTTTGAAGCATGAAGATAATGAAAACATTCTGACTGTAACAAACTAGAGGTGTATTAGTTATATTTCTCTCTCATTAAAAGCAGAACCTTAAACTTACAGCTTGCAAAACATATAAGCCATAAACAGACAAACCACCTGCATCCTTGTTGCTCTTCTATTTGATAACAATCTCAGGAAATCCAGTCTTTGAGTCTCCATGTCCAGAGCTATTGGAAGACTATGTGCCCTCAGTTCTGCATCACCATGCTCTCAGTCTTTGCTTATTTATTTCTAGGACATTATCAGAAAGAAGACTCTGGCCTTTCTGAGCTGCACAGATTATTTGCATTGAGGCTGAGGCAAAAACGTTAAAATAAACAAGCAAATATCTCAGGCCAGGCCTTCAAATACAGGGTGAGAAACACAGTTGGCCTCTCGATATGTCTCTGATCTCAGCTCTTGAGAGAGGAAAAAAATAGTCTCTGAAACCTTCCTTGGGAGATCAAGTCTCCATTTCCTGACTCTTATCTCTTCCCATCCCCCCTCCCACTCCCCTCAGCTCTCATCTTCCAATGATGACCCCTCAGTCGCTTTAGTGATCCACTGACCTGTGGGCCTACATTTAACTTGCATGCTGTGCTTCCAAAATGTCTGTACTAGGACCTGTGTTTCACCTAGCAGAAGCATAAGGAGCTTGCTGAATGGAACAGAATTGTGTAATTGCTCTCTTTTTATAGGTAAACTGGTTAAACACTGTAATGAGACAAGCTTCCTCTGTTGCTCAGAATACTTTCCTTCTAAATGCAACTAAATTGAAGGTATGAGTCATGAGCCATTAGAGACAGTATTTAGAGGGTATTTTACTGAACATGAATGGGACACAGTCTGAATGTTCATGCCTCATCCCCAAATTTCATAAATTAAAACCAAACCAACGTGAAGGGATTAGGAAGAGGGGCTTCATTCTGGAGATAACCAGCAGGCTCTAGAGAGCTATTTTCATGCCTACCAGGTGGGGATGCAGCTCAGAAGTGATCCTCACCAAATACTGGGTCTTCTGGCACCTTGATCTTGAATGTCTAGTCTGAAGGACTGTAAGAAACAAACTTCTGTTGTTTTTAAGCTATCTAGTGGATGGCATTTTGTTATAATAACAGCCTAAACAGACTAAGATAAAATTGCTTTAAGTTAGCAATTTATCCATTTACCCAACTAAAATTGCTGTTTTCTAGAAGAAGGAACTGAGCTCCATGCAAATAAATTTCAAGGTTAGCCAGTGGAAGATCTACGATCAGGACTTAAGGCTTTCCACATCTTGATTCATTGCTTACTTTATTAGTTACCATGTTGTGGCAATAATCATAATTTAGTGATCATTATTTCACATACCAAGTTTTTTATGATAACATTCAGCATGTGGAAATTTGCTGGCTTCTTGAACTTTTTAGTTCCCTGGGAATTTTATGAAATTAAAAAAAAAAGATTCTCAACTCATAAAATTCCCATGTAATTGTTTTCTCCTAAGCCCTCATGTTATATAGCAGAACATTTGTTTTAGCTTTAGCCTGCATACTAGAGAATTCATTAATAATAACTGAAGAAGTTACTGAGTTTCTCATAGAAAATGCTATTCACTTAGCAAAAAATGTCAAAATCCATGACTACTGCTGTTTGGATGGTGTCTAGACAATGAATTACCAAGTTTCAAAACAAGAGTGAGAGTTGTGTATTATATGATCCACTCCCCTACTAACTGAAGTCTGACGTAACAACAATAGATATTAGTATGTACTGACTGTGAAATACAGGGAGAAATCCTCCGCAGAGAAGCATAGCTTCTCCCCACTCACCAAATAGAAGAAAGCCTTTCTGCCATACTGGACAGGGCACAGGCTTAGGCTTCAGATGGGGTTCTGGGTTGTTTCTTAGGTATCACTTTACACTCAAATGAATTTGTAATGTCTTTTCTTTCACTGAGCCTTGGGTACTCCTAGAGTAAAACAGGAATAGCAATATCTTCCTCAGAGTCAGTGGAGGACAACATAGGCAAAACCATGTGGACATGCCCCATGCAATAATACGTGTATTGCCCACACAAGGAGAAGAAAAAAGAAGTAGAGGAATGGTTTGCCATGTGGTATCCTCTGAGCTACGTGCTGGCTTCCAGGGACAAGAGGATAACTTGCCCATTGAAGCTCAAATGGGACAAGGCAGTCTTTCTAGATAGGCCAGTCATGGACTAGAACTTGACAGTTGAGTGCGAGTCTAATAGGCAGAGAGGAAAGGTGTGAAGAAGGGGTATAGGGTGAGCGTAGACTCAGAGGCTGCCATGTGACTGACTGACATGTTCTGACATGTTGGCAAAGAGGAAGGAGACAGGAAGAATCTGCAAAATGTTCCTAGCCCACTTTTAGGAAGACTTTGATTGTCAAACTGAGGAATCTGTCTTTCCCTCAGGTGGCAGCCACACCTCCAGTTCTGGCTTTTTACTAGCTAATTGGAGGTGAATCTCTTAGATTTGTCTGTGTGGATAAGGATTGAGTCACAATCCTCAGATCTTACCTTCTTGAGTAACTAGGATTACAGGCACGATAAATCAGCGATCAGTTTGAAAGTTGTTTTTTTTAATTGCAGTAAAACATGCATAATATAAAATGAACATTGTTAAGTATATAATCTCATAGTACTAAGTATACTCACACCTTTTTGTCTGGTTTTAGGGCTTGAACTCAGAGCCTGGGTGCTATCTCTGAGGTTTTTGCTCAAGGCTAGTGCTCTACCACTTGAACCATGGCTCCACTTGTGGCTTTTTTTGCTGTTTGTTGGCAATGAGAGTCTCACAGACTATCCTGACTGGGCTGGGCTTTCAAACTGTAATCCTAAATTGTCAGGATTGTAAGTACGAGTCACTGGTGCCCAGGTCTACTTGCACTTTTGAGCAACCACGGTGCCATGATCTTTTCCATCTTTCTACACTGAAACTGCTGTTTTACAATTAGCTTTCTATCTCCCTCCTCTTACAACAATCATTCTCCTTTCTGTAGCTATGGATCTCACTACTCAAGAGCCTACACAAGTAGGTTCATGGATTATTTGTCTTTTCATACCAGGCTTATTTCACTTGGCATAATGTCCTCAAATCTCATCCATGTGAAGCATATGTCAGAATGTCCTTCCTTTTTAAGACAAAATACTATTCCACTATGCACACATATATAAATTAATAAAATAACATTTCAGGATATATATATATACATATATTTATAAATGTTATTTTATTATCCAGCCACTCATTCAGGTACACATGGGTTGCTCCTATTCTTTGGTTATTGTGAATAAAGCTGCTATGAATCTGGGTTATGGGATTGAAGTGTGTGCCACATATTTGTCTGTGTTCTGATGCCAAGTACTAGTCTTGGAAATACAGGGAATACTTCACAAAACTGTTTGGGTGAGGCAGGATCAGAGAGAAAGCCAGAAAGGAGGGAGGGAGGAAGGCAGCAGGTTGATATATTCATAGTTCAGACCCAAACACAGATTGACTGCGTTTTTCCAAGGAGAGTTTCCACCATGCTGGGAAAGGTACTCTCAAACTTCACCTTAAAATTGTATTTTCTAGTTAACATTTATTGCTTTCCCATCAACAAGAACCTAGTTTAATAATGAGAGGTCTTTTGTACATTTCTTCCATTTGGCTTAGAGAATACACAAATCCTTAATTTCAACTTCCTCATCTTTAACATTGAACAAGAATCTATTCTTTCCAGGCATGTGTGTGTGTGAGTACACACATATGTGCACACACATATGTATGTCTGGTATGAAGATTAATTATCAGGGTACCCTGAACTCTAAAGAACTATCTAAACTATAGAAATTTCAATTATTCTGCAAAACTTTCTTTCGTCTATGTTTCAATTATAATAAGTCAATTAAAATCCATAATGGAAGAAAGAGACTAGAGACTTAAGGAGAATTTCCTTTTAAATTCCATTTCTAAACCTAGAGGCAAGGACTGTCAAATTGTTAATTTTTTTTACATTCTAATCACTTTCTGATTCTATTGAAGTTTTGAGTGTACTCTATTTGGGCTTGACAGAGTTGGTGAAAATATTAAGTCTTTAGAACAGCAAAATCTGCTAACATGCAACTGTGGTAATACTTCAGCCATGGGCAATATTTAAAGAATCCCCAGCTACATAATCACATTAACATTTAATGTGTTCAAGTTCAGTTAAAAGATATTTCCTCACTTTTGCATTTCCTTCCTGAAAGAAAAATGCCCATGGAACTGGAGAATTCCATGTGTGCCCTGTGATGGATCCCTACAGAAAGCAGAGTCCTCCAACCCCTCTCCCACCTCAGCTGCTCCTTGAGGTAAACACAGCTTGTTCATGTGGGCAAACATCTTTTTATCATTTTACACCCTTTATAGGTCAACCAGCATGAGTTGGAGACACAGGAGACTTCTCAGAGAAATTCATTACTGACACTCACTCTGGTTTTCTGTCTCAATATAATTAAGCTTGGCTAATTGTCTATCATGATTAAAATCATGCCAATAACAACCTTGTTCTCTAGTTTGGCTATGCTCCAAACTTGTTAATCGCTCTTGTTTTAGAGTAGGTCATTCTGTACCTCACTTCAGCTGTGAAATTCCTTATAAATAACATGCTTAGATAATAAGATCATCCTTGGATGATCAGGACCGGTCAACACGGATGACAAGAGCTGTGGGTATTGTGTGGGCTAACAATAACAATTTCACTCACTTCAACAACCGAGAACACTGACCTAACATCTTGCCATATCATTTAAAAACAAAAAAAGAAGCACTGAATACAGATTTAAAGAATCGATTTTATTGAGATAGTATGGCTTAAGTTCACAAAACTGTCTTGGATTGTTTATAAATGTGAGCCCAGCAGAGTTCAATGGGAGTTAATTCAGCATCCAAAGCTACGAGATTTGCCTAAATTAATTGAAATGCAGCATCTCACCCAGAGTAAGAGGATTCAGTTATAGTTATACGGTGTGCTGTTCTTTCATGTACCACTAGGATAAAAAAAGATGCTGTCAATTAAAAGTTATGACAATGCTTTCTTGTCACTTAGAATTTTTATTTTTTCCTCAGTGAGAAGTCACTTAGATGTATTTGTACCCTCTATCATGTTTCTGTGCTTTGCTGTGAGTACAAATAACTTTTGGCTTCAAAGCTGAAGCAGAGTGTAATCTTTTTTGAAGATCCTTTAGCTGCCAGTCAAAGTCAGTAAACGTAGCAGCTGTGTGAATAAGTCAGTTAAGGGATGGTTGGTATATGCAGTTCCGTCCAAGCTCATAAGCACAAGTAATGAGGGTGGACGACTGGGCAGCAGGGACTTCTCAGAAAGGCCAGCCATTCTAGGAAGCATCCATATGTCACAGATATTGAGATATGGAATAGACACACATGCTATTGTTTATGGAATGGGACACAGGAAATCTTTCCTTTGTGCTAATGAATCCGTATCTTCCATATGAGTATGAGCACCGGGCAGCATATCCTACATGGAAGTCCTTTCCTGACTCACACATAGTTTCCCTAAATCTCACCAATATAGTATATGTTGCCCTGCTTATGTGTAAGTCAGGAAGGGACTTGCTAGGATTACAAGCATGTACCATTGGCATCTGGCTGTTGAAGATCTTAATTGCAATCGTTAATCAGTCTTGTATTTTAGAATGATTGCTTTGGCTGCTGTATGAAGAGTAAACTGAAAGAAGGTAAGGGGTGGAGAAATAGGATGACTAGTCAGGAGGCTTTTGCAATAGTTCTAGAAAGGAATCTGCAATGGAGGATAGTAGGGTGCAGGCAATGAACTAGAAATAAGTGGCTAGGTTTAGGTGATCTTAGAGTGAGAACTTGAAAATGTGGTCAGAGATCATGGAAGCTTGAAGAACGTAGTGTGTTAAGGATAACTCTCAACTTTTTATTTATTTTATTGATGTCAGAAGGGCTTGAACTGGAGCATATTGTGTCCCTTTGTAAGGTTTTTCCTTCTTCCTTCCTTCCTTCCTTCCCTTTCCTTCCTCAGATTTCAGCCTCCTGAGTAGCTAGATTACAGGTGTGAATCACCATCACCCAGGCTCAGCTTTTATTTTTAACTTGGAGAAACATATCCCATTGATGTGGAGAGGGGAGAATATTGCACTGAGAAGGGAGAGATTAACAGTGCCAAACATGGCAGAGCTGTCTAGGCAGGTGGGTTATGAAGATTGGTCCTTGTGCTTATGGATATCAAGATCACTTGGTTCCTTCAGAAGGGCTGTTCAAGGAAATGATGCACTGGAATAGAATTGGCCAAGGGGAGAATAAAAAAAGTATGAAATGGGATGGTAAGACAAGATCTTTTAAGAAGAACTGTGCAGAGAAAAGAGACAAAGGGAAGATGCTCTAGGTTGGGGATAGTCTCAGAAGTTTCTGGAAATTCATTATTCGTTAATTCCAAATGGAAGTGGCTTGAGCATATGTAGGGAGAGGCGTCATATTGCAGGACACATATCACACCCTGAATAAAGGAATTGCCCTTGGCAATGGAACCAGAACTGCTCTCCTCATTGTATTGTAGGGAACTAGGGCCAGAGGCTGCAGTTTGGTTAGTAATGGGGGAAGGAAGGAGATCTCATTTCACAGAAATTGGAACTTGGCAGGTGAAACAGGAGACAGAGTCATTTGCTGAGTTGGAAACCAGGAAGCAGGGATGGGAGAGTTACGTTTTGAGGAGAATGGAGAAAACTGAAAATCATTACTACAGTAAGTAGAATAGTAAGTTGAACAGGGAACTGGATAACATATGAATGCTCTCAAGGCTGCTTGTCAGGCCAGTTTCTCCCCTGGGAAGACCCTGTAATGACCTGTATAGCCTTAAGCATCCAGTAGAAAATCAGTTGAGCTTACCCAGGACTGGTGATTTTTCAAGACATGTGGGCAGAAAACCCAAGGAAGCAAATGTGTAACTAACACGAAGGCCTTGCAGGTGACTGTAGTGTAATTCACATGCAGCAAATAGATCAAGAACCTTACTGCATTGTCGGGGGGAGTGTAAAGTTGTTCAACCACTTTGGAAAGTAGTATGGAGGTTCCTCAAAAGACTCCACATAGAGCTCCCCTATGACCCAGCAATCCCACTTTTGGGCATTTACCCAAATGTTTACAAACAAGACCATACTAAAGCTACCAGCACGACTATGTTTATTGTAGCATTATTTACTATAACTAAGATATGGAACCAACCCAGATGCCCCTCATAGATGACTGGATCAAGAAAATGTGATATATATATACACAATGGAATTCTATGCCTCCATCAGAAAGAATGATATTGCCCCATTTGTTAGGAAATGGAAAGACTTGGAAAAAATTATACTAAGTGAAGTAAGCCAGGCCCAAAGAAACATAGGTCCCATGGTTTCCCTTATTTGCAATATCTAGTATATGTTTGAGTCAAGCAGAAAAGGTCAGATAAGGTGATGTTAGGGATATGAACCTTAAGATATGTATTCAAATGTTTTTTTCATGCAATTGTTTCTAACACATTTATAAGATGATTTCTCTGTTGCTTTGTATGTCCCTTCCCCACAGTATAACCCATGCTTTCACTGTATTTGATGTCCGTATAATTTGTGGAGGGGAAGGGGAAAAACAAATCGTTTAAATAGGGATACAGGTGGACTCATTGCAACAATGAGATGTACAAGTCATTATGTCAAAAACGAACTTTACAACTTTGGTCCGGGGGAGGGCAGGGAGAGGATGGGAAGGGATGGGAAGGGGAAACAAAGGAGGAGGCTACAATGCTTGATAAGAAATGTACTCATTATCTTGCCCATATAATTGTAACCCCTTTGTACAGTATTTTCACAATAAAAAAAATGAATTCATTGCTCAAGAGGCCTGGCGGCTCATGCCTATAATCCTAGTTACTCAGGACACTCAGACCTAGAGGATTATGGCTTGAGGACAATGTGGTAGGGGGAAAGTCCATGAAACTTTATCTCTAATTAACCAGCAAAAAGTTGAACTGGAGGTGTGGTTCAAGTGGTACAGTATCAGCTGTGAACAACAAAGCTGCACGAGAGGCCCCTGCGTTCAAGCCATGTTACCCACTAAAAAATAAAGCATCAATCATGAGGTTTATGTGCATACTTGTACTCTCAGCACCTGATAGGAAGATCAAATGACCAAAGTGTTTAATGCCAGTCTGGTTTCTTTAATGAGATGCTGTCTAAATACAACAATCACCACAAACAAACCCACAAAGACAGATTTTCCTATCCTGTTTGCTTTTTGGTCGAACATATTTTCTTTTTCCTTCATTCCTTACTTCTAAGTGCTTACTACTTCTTTCAAGTCATTTCCTGGGTGAGATTTTGGAAAGTGATAGTTAGCTGAATCCATTTGGTCCATGTCTACCCTCCACATTTGTTTGTGAGCTGCTCTGAAGAAAGAGGCTATCACTAATTTTTACCTGAATTAGCAAAGACTAGCATGGTACTTTTCACTTTCCAGATGCACCATAAATGGTAAATATATTTATTTATATACACTGATGCATTCAGAAAACAGTTAAAGAGAATAATTACCAGTAACATATTTATCTATTCCATCTCTACTAATAAAAATATAATCACTACCATCCTTAATACAGACTTATAGTTTGCAGAGTGGGTTGAAAAGGAGACTAAGTTCTGAATGAGATAGTTAATTTTTTTTGTTTTCTTTGCTAAAGGAGATGCTATTTGTCCCCACCCCCATACAGAGAAATGAGGAAAAGAACAAACCGGAGTAGATCACTTTAAAATTCTTCATTAGCATCCACACTGAATACATTTCAACAGCAGGAGCCATAACACCGCTTCCACCGTATCCGTTCCACAGGAAACGAAGCCTGCCAATCTTGCAACATGTCTCAAGACGAAGAAGGTCAACATATCAGAAAATAAAATCAGGAGCTGAGATTTCAAAGAAATTCATCCCAAGAGTTCTTCTCAATGAATGCAGTACAAGATTGAAGAATTCAATTACATGAAAAAGAGGCCCCCCCTTTTTTTTTAATACCATGCTCAGCTATTAGTTTTTTTTGTCATCACTAACATGAAGGCATATTGCTAGCCATCAGGAAATCTCAACAAATTCATACATTCAAATCACAAGGGATTTGTTTGGTAGATGGATCTGAAATCTGGTCTGCCTCCAACTGCTCACCCAAGGATTCATTTATTCCAAGGAGAACTTTATTCTTAGTCAGACACAGGAAAATCCAACTCATTGCCACTGAGCTATTTATTCCTTTAGAGAAAAATGTGCATTTAATTCTAGCAGAACCAATTTATGGAAGTAACTTTTTTTATAATTTAGGTTTGACCAATTTAATGATTTTTGTCTTAGAAAGCAAAATCAGTAAGGGGTCATCCAAGTACATTCTAGAGCTTTTGAATCTGGAGATTCAAAATGCTACCTTTACCTGGGCAACCAAATTCTAGGGGCTGATTCAAAAGAAAAATGTTATAGAGTTTAAAACACAAAGCATAATCAAAGTGCTCCCTTTTGGGGCAGGGTGATATAGGTCAATGGTGGAGTATTTTTCCAGCACGCACAAGGTTCTGGGTTTGACTCCCTGGACCACACAACAAAAGTTAATTGGAGCATAGTACACAGTAATTAATGTGGTAGACTAATAGTTACAAATCCCTTGTAGTGGTGTATATTCCCTCTCTTGTTTATGAACGGGTCTTGTGTTCTGTTTCAACCAGAAGGTTATGATCGAAGTGATATCTTACTAGATGTAACACCAAGACCTCCTGAGCTCCCCTTGGAGTGACATTCTGAGACCAGTATGGAAGAATTCCAGTGTTCTTCTCAGAAAATGAATGGAGCCATGGGGAATAGAGCCATACCCAGCACTCAGACAACACCAGTTTACTAGACCTGTGAATACGAGTGTCTCAGACATTCTAACTCTATTGATACATAGGTAAGCCTGGTAGTAGAACTCTTTCTCCCCCAACCACAGAAACAAAAGAAATAACAAATGTTGCTTTGACCATTTAGCTTGTGGGGATGCTACACACATAAAAACATACATCAATATCCACCAATAGATATCTGATAAATCAAAGGCTTCGAAACAGGCTGAATATTAATACATAATGTTAATCATCAATTATCAAGTATTAATAAAATTAATGATTTAAAATAATGTACTATCTATGGGACATACCACAACACACATATTAAAAGCCACGTTTCAAGAGTATTTTGGTGACATGATGAATATTTTTGTATTACAATGTCCAGTGAAAGCAGCTTGAAAAACTATACATGAGTTGAGTTTTCCCTCAATGGCAGGAAAATAAAAAAGGAGTCAGGCACTTGTGCTGCATGCCTATAATCCTAGCTACTCAGGAGGCTGAGATCGAGGAATATAGTCTAAATACAGTCCAGGAAAACAAATTTCCAATTAATCAATAAAAAAAAAAATGGAGCACTTGATGGCTCAAGTTGTAGAACACCAGCCTTGAGTGAAAAACCTAAGAAAGAATGTGAGGCTGCCACATTTTAGAGGCTGCTCAGTTGTATTTTGGCCTCCTCCTTTCACTCAGGTGAAAAAAAAACTAGAAATGATTTTTCATATATTTGGGTATCTATTCCAGGTACAACTGTTGCTAGGGGTTTTAGATAATTTGTTTGCCTATATACAGACTGTTGTGTCTAACTTCCTACCCTCATAACTCTTCTGTCTCCACAATACTAATGTAGAACACAGGACCTAAAATGAAAGACACTAACTACAGAAGAGTACGTCGCCTGTGAAGCTTTTTTTATTTTCATTCATTCATTCATTCATTCATTCATTTAGTGCTGGTCTTGGGACTTGAAATCTGGGCCTGGGTGCTGTCCCTTAGGCTTTTTAGTTTTGTTTTATTTTGTTTTTGCCTAAGGCTAGCACTCTACCACTTAAGCCATAGCTTTATTTCTGGCTTTTTGGTAGTTAATTGCAGATAAGTCTCATAGATTTCGCTGCCTGGGCTGGCTTCAAACTGATATCCTCAGATCTCAGCCTTCTGAGTAGCAAGGTTACAGATGTGAGCCACTGATGCCCAGCACCTGTGAAAAATTTAGTCTGGACAAAATAGCTAAAGCACAATCAATAAAGAATATGTGTATGCCAGGTAATTAGGATTTGTGTACTTCCTGGTATATGGCTATCTTCATCATCATGTTTTATATTTGTTTGTGTATCTAATATGAGAATTGTGAATGATTCCTGTTATGTCTTTACCATACATATTTGCCAGAGAATGGTTTTAAATGGTGTTATATGAATAAACAAAGTAATTGAACAATAACTAGCTTCTGCGTAACATGCTTCTGATGCAAGTCTGGTTTTGAAGTCCAAACTTTGTTCTGAGAGCTCTTTAATTTAGGCCAAATTCCTTCTCTTCTCCATTTCTAAGTTTCTTACTGGAAAGAAGGAATGCTAACATTTGCCCTTAAAGACAGCTGAGACTTTAAGTGGGATTTATCAGAAAGTAATCAATAGAGGCACAGACATTCTACCATAATAATTATTGCATTTGATTTCTCTTGCATATGAATACTACTTAATAGTTCTACATGAACACTATACTGTTTCTATCTTGGCTCTTTTTCTGGCAAACTCAATTTCTCAAGGCTCACATCTTGACCTGCTCCCATTAAGTTCATGAACCTCTTATAGTATTCTCCTTGAACCCCTTCTATTTTGTTGCCCTCAGACTCAGACTATACTTTCTAGGAAGAAAAGTAGTGTAAGAGCCTCATTTTTATGCACATAGTTTAATAATACTGATTTAAAACACCACTGCCTTGTTTTAGGCTCCTAAGCTCTGTCTCCTGGATCTTTACTATTACTTCCTGTATTTTTGTCTCATCTCACACCTTCCACCTGTCACCTGCTCTGTGTCAGAAATATACTTATAACTTAGGTTTCACTATGCCACTTCTTGTTTCTTTGTCTTTTAAAAGTGTTCTGCATGAGCTGTGGGACAGGAAAAAAGCATTAACAGAAAGATCAGGGCATCTGAATATGGGCTTTATGGGAGTTCTACAGTCTGCCATTTCTCTGTAAATATACACTACTCTAAAAGAAAAAGTTTATTAGAAAAATATATGTGTTACATACCAGGCACCCTGTAGAGTATTCTTCATTTGTTAGCTAATTTAATTCTGACAACAAATGAGAATATAGAGTCTCAATGAAATTAAGAGATTTGCCTAAAGTCACACAGCTAATATATCTCAGAAGCAGGATTCAAACCCAAGAGTCTCTTTGTTCAGCCTGAGACCAAGTGTTGGCACTACATTGTAATTCTAGGATGGGCAGGATTCTCCCAGAGGAGATGGTGAGAAGGCAGTGGGTGTCCCAGAGCACACCACCAGTGGAGATCAAAGTGGTTGGCATATCATAGCTATCCAAGTACTTCTGACTTCTTTTTTCCTCTAATACTTGTACTTCTAGATTTCTTGATTAACTCATGACCTGATTTCAATGCGTTAGCTTTGAAATGACTGCTTAACTTCTTACTCTCCTCTCTCCCCTAGAAATATGTTCAAAAAAATTTCATCTTCCTCTCTGTTTTTGTGGAAGAAAGCCCTTTCCATGTGCTCCTGGCTTGGTAACTTTGGCTTAAGGGAAGCCTTTCTTTATGTACCAGAGTCCTCTGGAGCCCAGCAGTACTGTTGAGATTATTTGATTTGCACTACACTTTAAGAAATAAAAAGAAGAAAAAAAGGGATGCATGTGGAAAATTCTTTACAGTAATATCCAACTTCATTGAGAATTTCTATGGATGCATTAGTTAATCTTTTTAAGTATTTAAAAATGAAATGGGTTTCCTAACAATTTTTTTCTCTTTCTTCCCAGGTGGACTCATGATATTTTATCAAGAGATTCACATCCCTCTGCCCCTACCACCTTGTGATTCCTGGTATGAATATTACTACATGGAGTGAACAAAAATATCTCCATATACACACTTAACCCAAAATTCTGTTCTCAACATATATTTATTGAATTAAACTCTCTCTCTCTCTCTCTCTCTCTCTTTCTCTCACACACACACCACACATTCACAGAGAAAGTGAGGATATGAATGTGGAGGGTGGTAAGGAAGCATAGAAGCATCTGAATTAGTATCTTCGGTATAGGCAATGGTCCTCTGTAACCACAAAAGAGGGGAGATTACTGAGTGCCTATTTTAGCACCATTGACCTCCCTAGCCTTTCTCTTTTTTCATTACCTACCCAGTTGTCCCTTTAGATGCATTTCAATTCAGCAGGCTCTGGCATGTACCATCTATTCATCTCTGTTTATCCAATTTATAGAAATTGCTCCAATGTCTACCTGGTTGACCAAGTGGGAATCTCCAGTATCATCTTAAACTCATCCCCCTGAACTATTCAATTATTCTATCCAGTTTCCAATTCCTGTAGATTCTATCTATTATCCTCATAACACCTTTTCCTTTCCATTCCTATTGCTTCTACTCTAAGTCTTCATTGTTTCTCACCCAATCCTTTTCTACATTCTCCTAGTGACTTTCCTCCCCTTCACTCTGTTGTCTGTAATGGATCTTTCATCCTTCCATTGTTTTAATTTCCCTAAAGTGCAACTCTAAGCACCACTAAGAAAATAAAAACAAAAACACAAAACCTAAATGCTTCCCCACTGCCTCCAGGATAAAAGCCAGTGTTCTTAGCTTGGCATTCAAGGCCCTTCAAGAATCTAGCCCTAAACAACCTGTCAGACTTACTGCCTATTACCACACGATGTGAACTTCCTGTGCTAGTCAGATGGGTCTACTTATTGCTGTACTCACATGCCATTTCTACTTCATGGTCTTCTGCTCAAGCATTTTTTCTTGTCCAGATAAACGTGTTCACTCTTCTGTTTGCTATTAAAAGTAATGTCCCAACTTCGCCTGTATTATTATTTTTCCTTGCCTAGCCCCACCTTGTTACCTGGGCTGTTATATTTCCCTTCTATGGTAACCATTTCAGTCCAGAGTCTATGTCTTCTTAAGACCTTCCAAGGTTAAGGACAAGGCTGTCATGCTCAGTAAACTGACTGTTTTTACTTGGAAATGAGGGCATGGGGCCTGAGCTGGGAGTAAAATGTGACTGTTCTCACAATGTACTCAGAACTGTTCTTTTCCCCTGACCAGCATTCCTCACTTCTCTTTGGTAAACAGGCACCCACATTTGCAAGTGATGCCCTCCATTGGTTTCTCAGCATAGAGATACCAACTTTCTGGTGGTGAATTATAAACTCTTTTAATCAGGGGAGAGGTCTTTGCTCCTTTGCACAAGGTCTGTCCTGTGTGGATAATTCATTTACTTCCTGTGTTCCTCCTCCAGGATTCTGATGTCAATGAACTTCTACTGTAAGGATTCCAAAATCTAATTAGCCTAAGAAGCACAAGAGGAAAATGGTTCAATGTGTGATTCATTGTCCCACTACAGAATTGGGATTAGCTGGTCTAGATTGTGACCGTAAAACAGGAGTCCCAGAGGCATGTGAGGCCCACACTCTGAGAGACATATCACTATTTATAGTCTGGTCTTTATTGCCCTTTTCACTGTCTTATATGTTTGAAACTCTCCCTGGGCATGCTAGCCTGTGCACCTGGGCTCCAGCTCTACTTCTGCAATGAGCTTCCTTCCATCTCCATCCCCAAACCCTTCCCATCCACATGATGTGGTCCTCACAAAGGCAGAGACTTTGTGTTGTCGACTCCTCTGGCCCCAGCATCTAGAATAATATGAGATGTTAAAATATATTTGTTGGGTGAAGTAATGAATTGGATAAGAGGAAATTCAATTGTTGCTGCTTCCTTGAAGAAGTCTAATCACCACCAAGAGAAATAGCTCTGTTGTTGCAATCTTATACCCTTTTTGTGCTTTACCCATGGCTGACAAACTTTTTCAATAAAGGGACCAGTTTTGTGGGACATATAGACTGCTGCAGGTACGGAACCCTAATACTGCATTGCAAAAACAGCCAAAGACAGGGGGGAAAAAAACCAAATGATCATGGCTATGTTACAATAAAACTTTATTTAAAAAAACAGGAAGTGGGCTTTATTTAGGTTACAGGCTAAAGTTTGCTTATCTCAGCTGTGAAATTTATCTCCTTGGCTCCATTGCTAGATTACAAATTTCTCGAGATAGGCATGGAATCTTATTAGAATATAAATATGTGCATGAATATTGATATGTATCTGTACATTTACATATGCATGCATATATACAAGGCACATTTATGTACGCCCAATATATGCACGTGTAAAACACACACTGAGTGAGTGGAAACTAATTATTTCCCCCCTTTGATCCTCCGTTTTCTCATTGCTAAAAACCACATTACACAGTCTGTGGATGAAGGGCTTGGCATCAGCCCAGTCTATACCACAGACCCAATATGTCTTACTTTCCTCCCTCTGCCTTCTTAAAACACTACTCGCACCCTCACAAAGTACTCAGCAAACATTCATGGTGAAGACCATGAGGTCAAAAGACCTCAATGAGATTTTTGAGGTGAAGAATGTAACCGCCTAGAAACTATTCTAGCTCTGGAACCAGAGACACAAAACATATGTTAGTCTCCACAGACTGCTGGTCCCGAGTGCTGACTTGCAATACCTCCTCCATTTTCCTCACACCTCCCATGTCCCTGCTCCCTGATGACCTCACCTTCACTGAAAATAGAAGTCACCATAACGTTTTGTCACTGGCCATCCTATTTCCACAGAACCCTGTGCCTGCTTCTTTTCCTCCTGTTCCCATGATCAGTATGTCTCTACTCCTCAGAGGTCCACCCTCATCGCTCACCCTCTGGATCCCCTCATTTCTCCCTTGCCAAGGATCTGAGTCCTTCACTCTGAATCTCTCTCTCTCTCTTCTATCCCCAATCAGTCACTAAACATGCTCTCATGGCTCCAAATTGAACAGAATAAACAGAAACCTCTTCTGACTACCACATCAACTCCTAATTATCGCCCCCTACCACTGTTAATTTTTCAGTCAGATGGCTCCAATTTTCTCTTGTAGTTTTTCACATCCCTATATCCAATCCCTTTAATATTTTTGGTGTGTATGTGTCAGCATTAGGACTTGCACGGAGGGCCCGGGCACTGTCCCTTATTTTTTTTTGTTCAAGGTTGGTGCTTTGCTACTTGAACCATACTTCCCCTTCTTGCTTTTTGGCAGTTAAAAGGAGATAAGTATCAAAAACTTTCCTACCAGGCTGATTTCAAACCAGAGTCCTTAAGTCTTTTTGCTTTTTGTTATTACCTTTAAGCAGTTGTACAAAGGAGTTGCCTTTCACCAAAGCAGTTTATGAATACAGTTATGAATATGAATACTTGCTTTTCCCTTGCTCCCCACTTGTCCATTGAAAATAACAAAGCAACAGTGGTTTTTAACCTATCTCCCTGGTGCCACAGTGCCATTCACCCCTCCCCCACCCCCCCGCGCCCCTCTCACTCTCTCTAAGTACTCTAAGTAGCTGTGTGTAAAGGGCTTTCAATTCAGCATGCCAATTTAGGAGTAAAATGCATCTTGATCAGTGTCACCTTTGTCATCATTCTCTTCCATGTCTCCAATTCCCATCCATCAGCTCTTCTGACTTGAGTGGTTGATTGCATCCACATGAACTGATTCTTTGTAAACCTAGCCAACCATTTCCCACCAGTGGGCCTTTGGATTTCATTAGCTCTTTTCAAGACTTCCGTCTTCTTTCGCTTGTGACTCAATCTTACCTTTTGGAAATAGCTTCCAATGAACACCTTACCCAAAATAACATCACCTCCAGGAGTGGTACTCTCCTACAAATTGCTTTTCTCACAGATATAATTATCAGAAATTTCCTCTATTGATTTCTTATTTTCTTCTAGTTTATGAGTTTACTTTTAAAGAATGTAAGTTCTATGAAGGCAAGACCTTGTCTTGTTCACTATGTAACCCTAAAACTTAATGTTAAGAAGCTCAACAAATATTTGTCAAATGACAAGACTGAATAGTTGTATCAGTATCCCTCTACTCACTTTTCTGTTTATTTGGAGTGATTTTCTTATCTTTGACCCTCTGGCAGAGGCTCATTTGTCATCTGAATCCAGCCTACACAAGAACTCCTCTAAGATATAGGTATCTCAGTTCTTTGCTCCTACCTCTAGCATAGGACTAGTCATTAATAGTAACTACTGTATTTTTAGTGCATACTCTTTACTACATGAAGTGGTGTTGGCAGTTCATAAAGATTTGGGTGGGCTGGATCTCATAAGCTTAGCCTATCATTCCATCCACTAGGTAGGCAGAGACAAGAAGATTGCAATTAAATTCTAGCCTGGAAAAATTTGGCAAGATCCTGTCTCAAAAACAAGCTGGGTATAGGGTGCACACCTACCATGCAATCCCTGCTATTTGCGAGGTAGGGGTAAAATAATCACTGTTTGAATGCAGTCCAGGTAAAGTTAACAGGATGTCTTACCTGAAAACGAACAAACAAACAAAAAACTAAAAGCAAAAGGACTGGGGCTGTGATTGGGGGCTCAAGTGGTAGAGTGGTTGTTTAGCAAGAATAAAAAAGAAAAAAGAAAGTGAAATCTAAACAAGTAGATTAGGATTTAGGAATGATGTCCTGTATCTTACAGATGAAAAAACAGCCCTAGAGAATTTAGTATCTTTCCTGATATCATAAAATAAGATGAAAGCTAGGGTTCAAATCCAAGTGTAGCTAATTCATAAATTTGTGTTCTTTAGGACTGAGCTATACCTTGTAGGTCTGTTTCTCTCAATCTTGTGGAGTACAGGGATTTTATACAGTTCCTACATTCTCAGAATGTGGCCCCCTGCTAGCCACAAAATTAGTGCATAAGAGATAGCTGTAGACCCAACAAATCTGTCTTACACAAGTTTATCTGACCACGTTATGAAACTATTAATCAATATTTTCAGGCAGAAAAAAGAACAAAGGAAAAATTGGGCTGGAAGAAGTAGGTACACAAAATCACTAACAAGGCTAAGTTTGTAAGTCCCAGACTTGCCTTTTTTTTTCTTTTTTCACATCAAAGACAATACGAAGGTCACTGCCAAAGAAGACAGACATTATGTAATTAGAGAAAGCCATGCCAGCAATTACTCCAGAAGCTATTTCAAACTGAAATATGCCGGTGTTTGCTCATGTCCCTGCTCACACAAACAAAAAGCCTACATCTTGGAAACTGTTTTTGCTTTGTTTGTTTGCAACAGCTCAAGTCGTTCTGGTACTTGGCAGCCCATGCCACAATCTTGCTGGAAGCATTGCCTGGACCCCAGCTTTTGCTGTGGACTGTTGAGAGCCAAGGCAAAGGTAAATGAGATGCCTGGTGTTAGTCTGGAGGGCTTGATGCAAGGGCAGGCATCAGGGACAACAGAGCCTTCAGGCTTCTGCCTGCTGGGGTGTGACCCACTTCCAGGCATGGTGTAACAGGAAGCTCTCTCTGGGGATCGTCTGGAAACACCTGCAAGGCCGGCACCGAATGGGGCTGTGACTGTATTTTTTGTGCCAGGCTTTTTATACTATCTCATTTGTCCCTGACAGCAAAATTGGTGTTCCCATTTCGTAGAGGATAAAACTGAAACTGAAAGGCACGCATAGCTTGCTACAGTGACATAATCGATGGCTCAAAAATTAAGCATGGGTCTGACTACACAATGATGCTTATTTAAAAATCACATTATTCATGATTATCATTGTTGCATGAGAGATCTCTTGACTTATTCCTCCCATTTAATTAAAAATTTGTGTCCTGTGCCCAACACCTCCTTCATCTTCTTCCCTCTGTATTCACTGATGACCTTCATTCTATGGCGGACTTCTCTGAGTCTAATTGAAGTTTGAAGATAGGGGAAATGATGTGGCATTTGCTTTTCTGTGCCTGGTTTATTTCTCTTAACATAATGTCCAGGTTCATCCATGTTGTCACAGATGACAAGGTTTTCTTCCTTTGTAAAGCTTACATAGATTTTCCCTTGTGTAGATGTACCACATTTTCTTTGTACATTTATCTGCTGATGGATACTTAATAGGTCCCTAATTGTGGCTACTGTAGTTGATGTTTAAAGAACACTACAATGAAGATGTCTCTTCTTTATAATGCTATTATTTACTTCAGCTATATATATAGTGGTGGGACTACTGGATCACTTGGTAATGCTTTTCTTTTTATATTTGGCAGTCCTGGGACTTGAACTCAGGACCTTCTTCTTGCTAGGTAGGCACTCACTCTACCATTTGCATGCTTCACCTCCATTCCTTTCAGTTTTCATTATTCTTTGAACAGGGTCTGGTTTTTCCGCACAGGCTATCCTAGACTGTGTGATCTTCCTACTTATGCCACATGGCTAGGATAACAGGTAAGTGTCACTGTGACCAGCCTTGTTTTTGTTGAGATGCATTGGGGCGGAGGGCGTGTCTCATAAACATTGTTGTTCAGGCTGGCCTTGCAACCATTTTATCTCAGCCTTCCAAGTAGCTAGGATTGCAGGTATTGCCAATTCTATCCTTAATCCTTTGAGGACCCTCTGGACTCTTTTCAGTAATGAATATTCTGGTTTATGGCCCCCACCAACAATGTGCAAGGCTCATCTTTTCCTCATAACTCACCAACACTTGCAATTTTTCACCAGTTTGATAAAATGTATTCTCATTGTGAGGTGAGATTTTACTGTGGCTTCAGTTTTAATTTCTCTCATGATTAATGAGGTTGCTTTTGCTTTTGATGTTTTTGTTTATTACCTTTCTTAAACTAGAATGTAAGCTTTATGGAATCAGAGACTGGCTTTTGTTCACTGGTATATATCTAGGGTCTACAGCAATATCTGCTGTAGGCACATAGCAAGTATGCAAAAATGTGCAATGCATAAATCATTCATTTCAACATTCCAACATCATGGACATAAGGCTATATACATTAGGGTGAAGATGATACTTGTGAGGAGAAGTGATTGGAAAAACAAGAGGCATATGAAAGAGCTATGTTATTGGACTTGGACTGTATGTAGAAGAAGCTTGCTGGATATAAACTGGCTTCAATTGCTGGTCTACTTGCTGCTGTCACCATGGACAAAGATCCTATCCTCTCTGTCTCAGTTTCCTCATCTGTAAAGTGGGCATGATTAAACTATCTTTCTCAAAAGATTGTCCCAAGAATTGATTCATTATGCATAGAGTATTAAAAACAATGCCTAGAATGTAATGTCATATATAATATTGATTTCTATTTATTTCTGTTTTAATTACCTGGCTACTGTCATTATGTTTATACATACTGCTATGTTTTCCCATGGAAAAACTTAAATCAGGCTATAGCTCCCTTTACACATCTTGCAAAACACTCATCTGTGTGATGTTATTCTGGGGAGAAAAAAAAAGAAAAGAAAGAAAACAAAGCAAATGAAACAGCAGCAGCAACAACAACAACAAAATAAACACAGACACTCAAAGTATTCTCATCGGTCTTGAGTCAAAAGCATTAAGTCCTATAACAATGTGTTCAGAGCTTATATACTGATTATAAGAGGCTATTTAGATTTTTTCCTAAAATATTAACAGGGTATGAAATTGTACTGCAAAGAAGCTGGGTTAATTTGATTTGTTTAAGAAGGGGGGTGAGCATTGTTAGTTCATCACCATCATGGCTCTCCTCTTTGCTGTTTTGGAACCAGGAGTATGGTTGTGATCGAACATCCTAGCAATGTGTAGTATGTAAAGGAGGTGTTTGTAACAATGGGAGCCTGAAAGCCATCTTGATAATCATCTTCTTTTTGAAACAGCCTCTCCCAGTGTCCTTGAGCTCAACATCATCTCCCTCCCATCTTCACCTCCTGTGTACTAGGATGGTAGACAATTTATTCGAGGGCATAGCTGGGTACTCAGTTACCTGGCTGCTCCCAACATCCCCTAAGATAGCATGTTCTATAGATAGAGGTGAAAGAGGTAAGTAACTAGTCATTATTCTTTAGCTTATTCCATCAGCAGATAACTGTTGATCATCTTTTTTGTGATAGATTTACACTGAGGACCTGATCATCTTTCTTGTGATAGGTTTACACTGAGGACCTGGGATACTGAAGAAATAAGAAGGACCTGACCTGGCCTTCATGGTGCTTATCATGAGCTCAGCAGATGTACATGCCAACTGTACAGGCCATGTATCTTTTCTTTTCTTGTATAATTTTTGTCAGTCCTGGGGCTTAAATTCAGGGTCTGGACACTATCCCTGAGCTTCATTTTTGCTCAAAGCTAGTACTCTACCACTTGAGCCACAGTGCCACTTCTGGCATTTTCTATTTATGTGGCACTGAGGAATCAAACCCAGGGATTCATGCATGCTAGACAAGCATTCTACTACCAAGCCACATTCCCAACCCAGGTCTGGTTTCTCTAGTAGATTTTCTACCAGAAAATACAATTCTCTCTTTCCCTTCCTCTCCCTCTAACCTTTTCCTAATCACAAATACACACATTGACAATGCATTCATACAACATGACAAATTCTCTGTCTAGGTCCTAGGGATTGGAGTTGCATGTATGAAAATTTTTACTTATAAAGACGCTGTCTTGGTCCACAAAGGATATAGGATGTGAGGAATCCACGTAGACAAATAATTATATTAAAATGGTGCAATTAACATGGGTATGTGACGGAATGGACAGGTTACATGGAAGAGAAGTACATTTGAAGTGAAGGAAAGGCTTCAGTAAAACCCAAAAGGCAGCCAGGCACCAGTGGTTTACACCTGTAATTCTAGCTACTCAGGAAGCTGAGATCTGAGGATTATGGTTCAAAGCCAGCCCAGGCAGGACAGTCTGTGAGACTCGTATAATTAACCACCAGAAAACTGGAAGTGGTGCTGTGGCTCAAGTGGTAAAGCACTTGCCTTGAGATGAAGAGCTGAGGGACAGTGCCCAGGCCCAGAGTTTGGAGCTGACAACCAACAAAACAAACAAACAATAAACCAAAGGCAGGGACAAATGTGAGGATGTTAGACTTCATCCAGAAGCCTAATATCATCATATGATGTCATCTAGAAAGAAAATCATGTTAGACTTCAGCTAGAGGACAGATCAAATGTCCATAATAACCCATTAAGGGACTCAGAAGAGATGGTGTAGGGGTAGGGTATGATGGTCATGCAGAAGGAATTGTGAAGGCAGAAACCTGGAGTGTTTTCATAGCTCTTCAAATTCACAGCTACAGGTTCATATTCATACTTCCCCAACTTGCCTGCCATTTCAGTGTGCCCTAAAGCTTGATTTTTGCTTTCAGCAATGGTTATTATATCAATAAGGGAGAAGCTACTGCTTATGCAATGGCTAGTAGAGAAAAATAAAGCTGTATTGCTCTGATCTTGTTATCTGATTGCTCAACAACTTCTAATCGCTGCCAGCTTCCTAGGGATCCACCATTCTCTAAGTTTCTTATGATGTCTTCCTTTCCACACTCTTTTGCTGCTTTCTTCCCCAAAGCACCATAGGACTTCCATAAAGGTGGGTTTCAATTTCCTCACCTCAGAGCCTTGCTCATTGAATAGCCTTCATCAGAACACTAACCTACCTTAAGTACAGCTCCAGTGTTACTCACTGATTTATTCATCCATCCACTTACAAACAATGACCAAGATCCTTACTGTCAGGCAGTAGTTCCAGCATAAATGGTACCAGTATGAGATGAAGGGAAATGTGGTTTTCCTCCAGCCATTCAGAGACAGGGGAGGGGAGTAGGGGGAAGGAAGCATGATGAATTATTTCTTTGATTTCTCCAGTCAGTCAAAATGAATCTTTGCTTCGCAAGTCGCTAACACAGGATCGGGCACACAGTAGATGCCACTTACTTATCTACTTGTTTATTTGCTCATCTTATTTATTTCTAGCTATGACTGCACTAAGTGGTTTACATTGACGATACCCTTCTGTTTCTCTGTCTGTTTCCTCTGCCAGAGAGCAAGGGTATTCACATGACTGGGATTGTTTGCTGTTTACCATTTTGCATAGTAACTTCTACAGTGTCGACAGAAATCATCCGTGTTTGCTAAATTCCACAGAATTGAAACGAGGAAAGAGAGGTGAAAGAAAGAGAGCATGGGGGTGGGGGGGGGCAGGGGAGAATAGCAGACAGGCCAAAGTTGTCTCATTAATTTCACTCTGACTGTTTTAGACCCTACTGTTTCCTCCAGGTTACTAAAGCAAATTTATCTGAGCAAATAAGCCTTCATATTTGCATTTCTTTGAACCCTAATTTGACATGCAAATAAGCCACTAACTAGACCCAGACTTCAATTGGCAGTGTTTGAAGAGAAATCCCCACAGTTCTTCAGAGACCTGTGCACAGAAAGAAGCTCCTCTTAGCCAGTGTGGACAACAATGACAGTGAGGAAAGCTAAGAGAACATGTTCTCCACATTCTTCTTGGGAGTATCCTGTACTCTTTTTTTTTTTTCAAGACCTGTTTGGTTGAAGCGTAGAAAGTTGTGAGCTGAAAGCAGTTTAAAAGCCTTAAAGGTCACTTAGTTCAGTCGCTCAACTATAATCCCCCACAGAGTGGCATCCAGCCACTCTGTCACTCCACCAATGACAGAGAGCTCATCACATCTCAAATCTTCTCCCACTACCAAAAATGCCTTTCCTCGCTGGAGTACAAGTTCAGCTCCTTATAATTTGATTCCCCTTGGAATCAACCCAAGCTAGATTGTTCTTTTCCATAAAAGAGCTCCCTTCTCATTTGAATATGGCCATCTGAATCATCTAAGCGCCCTAACATCACAGGACTTATTATTAGCAGCAGCATAGCTTCTTCTCCATCCTTTGCCTGACATTTAATTATCTTATAACCTTCTGTTTACCCTGTTAGTGAGCTTTGACTTGAAGCTCCCTGCTCAGTTTCACCTTGATGGCTTCTGCGTGCCCCTCCCTGTGCACTGCATAGATGTTTATCCTCTCACTCAGGTCTCAAATGTCTTCCCTTAAGAGAGGCCCTGTCTGACCATACTAACAGAAACAGAAGTGTTCTTATGTCACCTCCCCCTTAGACTCAGACACTCTTCAGTATGTGAAGAAATAGAGCTCACCATTCTAATTTGTCTGGCCTAGTAAGTCTGGCTTTATTATTTCATGTTGGCTTGATGACAGCTTTTAATTCTTACCAACTTTCCCTTCTGCCTCACACCTGAAAAAGACAAGCAGGAAGTTAGGTGCGCCATGAAGAGGGTCAGACCTCCGAAGTCCCTATCTGCACAAAGGAATTCTTTCTTTCCATCCATACCTGTTAATTTTCATAAATGTTCCACACTAGTTTTGAGCCATTGTTAGAGTGGCTTGGGAGGGCTACCTACTTTTTCTAGAAAGCCTTAGTATGAGCATAATGAACCTTCTTATATCTTATTGGAGGCTAGGACCTGTTTTAACATCAAAACCAGCTTGTGGGAACAAGTCCATTTTATTCTTCAAAGTGTCAGACATAGGTAGTGTGGAGCCTGAGGAGAGCTTGTACAGACATGCAGTGTGGGGTATCTGGTGCATTTTTAAATTTGAGGGTTAATTTCTTTTGTATCTCACCATCCTATTGAAATCTAAGGTCTAATTTTCCCTTATCTTTACAGGACACAGAAAGAGACGTGCCTGTAGCATGAAGAAATGGTTCTGGAATTTTCATAATAATTCTTGTTGGAATAGCCCCAAGTAACATTGTTATTCCATTGCTATTATGCCCACTTTCGGCAAATAAGCTGCCACTGTCCTTAGGGATTTATTTGCATCCATTGTTTTACTTGTATCATGTTTATAAACATGTGTGCCCATTTTATAAGGAGGTGATGTAATTTGCTCCAAGTCATAGGACAAAGTGACAAAGTAGAAATGAGCATGCAGGTAACCTGACCTCTCCCAGCTGCTACTACTGTTCTGCCGTAGCTGTGGAGATTCATGACCACATGTGAGAACCTATAACCACCTCGTCGATCCCCTCACAGGTGTCCAGATAATATCTTGACTCCCATTCACAGATGAAGAAACTGTATACTCTTACACGTGTGGCAAGTGACTCCCCATCAAAGCTCCTACAGGGCTTCCAAAGCATGAAAATTGGAAGCCCAGAACAGATAGAAGTCTGTGCTAGAATATAAGTTATCCTAAAGTCTTGCTTGATAACTAATTATGTGACTCTAGGAAAAGTTGCCAGAATCCTGCTATTGCACATTAATAAAAAATAAGAATCCTTATAATTAACACTTAGCTGTTCAAAGGAATAAAATCCCCCGGCACTCTTATTGATCTAAGAAAATGGTTTTTTTTGCAAAAATATATAATTTTTATTGTAAAAGTAATATATGGTAACTATAGCAAACTAAGACAAGAGAGAAAATAGGAGAAGATTACAAATAGCTCATATACTTACCATATGGTTGCAGCTACTTACTACAGAAAAGATTTTTCCCAAGATGTAATAGCTGTATAGGTTAGTTCTTAAAAACATGACTAGAGCCAGTCATGCCAGTGGCTCATGCCTGTAATTCTAGTTATTCAATAGATTAAGATCTGAGGATTGCAGTTCAAAGCCATCCTTGGCAGGAAAGTCCATGAAACTCCAATAACCACCAAAAACCCAGAAATGGAACTGTGGCTCAAGTAGTAGAGCACTAGCCTGTGCAAAAAAAATGCTCAGGAACAGCACCAAGACCTTGAGTTTAAGCCCCAGGACCAGTAAAAAATAAACAACAAAAAATTAAAACATGACAGGGCTTTAGTTTCTGATCTACTCAGTGGTGTGATTTTGACAAGCTATTTGATCTCTTTGAGTCTTAGTTTCTTTGTAGAAAACATACTGTCTGGATTAAACCACCTGCCAAGGTGATTAGTGAAAGTCCATCAAATGAGCACCTGTCGGAGCACTCAGGATGGATGCCTAGAGCACAACAGCTCCCTGTTAAGGTCTAATTTCCTTAATCCTATCTCTGAATAACATGCTTCTTTTAATGAGTACAGACAAGGAATAATACCTCCTCTCTGTTATTCTAAAAATGTTCACCAAAAATCAACTAGTATCAATTATGAGATAGTTCCTGAACTGGTTAAAAAAAGAGAAATCCTTGCCTTGAGGATCAAGATATTTATTCTCTAAGTTTAGATTAGTACATTAAACTAGACTAAAGAAATATGAATGTTTTCTTTTGTGTGTGTTGTTCTTATATTTCATTACAATTTTAGGAAAACTAGTAAATATCATAACTGCTATACAGGAAAAATAACCACAATAAGGACACTATCTGGGAAACTTGTATTAGATGTTGCTATATTTCTATTGGTTGGAAACAGAGCATATTTGTTCCCTCCACAAACTTGGTTCTGTTTCTTTATTTTTGACAAAATGTTTTTTATTGTGGCATATTTTTGAAGATAAAGTCAAAGTAAGTATACTTTATCTAAGTATAGTATTAATGAGAGAAGGCTAGGTTAAAAATCTGGAACTTTAGGTTAAATTTTATTACTTTATGCTATAATGGGCTGCATGCCTACACATATAGTCTGGAAAACTAAGGACAGCATGTTCTATCTAGTATGTCTTCAAGGTGAGTTCTGACACATGCATAGGAGTCAACTATCAGGAAAAGAAAGGAGAGAAGAACATCCCAACAAGAGAGACACTGGGAAAATGCATGAGCAAGAAATATGATCCTGTTGCAAGAACATAGAAGAAACCAATTGCTCAGTTAGGTTGGAATGAATAGTAGCTCACATGTAGTCAGACCAGAAACACTCTCCTACTCTTGTCATTGACCAAAGGTTTACTTGCAGCTGTCCCCTAGAATTTCTAAACAACCAGGCAATTCTAGACAACCAGGGGGAGGAACACTTTTAGAGAAAGGACAATTAAGCAAATTATAGATTGCAAACCAGTGGACTCCATCACTAACCTTCAGAATACTTCAAATAAAACACTATCTCTTTCTAAGCAAAGGATTAAGAAAATCTTTTATTTTTTCCCTTCCCCTCCACAATTATACCAACATCAAATACAGGGATACAGGTGGACCCATTGCAACAATGAGATATACAAATTGTTATGTTGAAAATGAACGTTACAACTTTGGAGGGTGGGGGTAAGAGGGGAACGGGGGGGGCTAGGGAGAGGGGGGAGATGGGAAGGGATGAGAAAGGGAAACAAAGGAGGAGGCAACAATGCTTGATAAGAAATGTACTCATTATCTTGCCCATGTAATTGTAACTCCTCTGTATGGTATTTTCACAATAAAAAAAAAGCCAGAAAAAAAGAAAATCTTTTATAGTAAAAGAGAACAGATCTAGAGAAAATATCTATAACATTGGTTCATATGAATTAAGTCATCTGTTGATAAGCTTACTTTCTCTTCCGTCCCAATCAACCCATAAGTTTCCAATCAGCTTTTAATTGCTTTCATATATATACATAAATATACATATATTTATTTGTATATATATATATATATATATGTATGTTTGTTTTTTAGTTTAATTTTATTGTCAAGGAGATGAACAGAGGGGTTACAGTTACATATGAAAGGTAGTGAGTCCATTTCTTGTTGAACATTGTTACACCCTCCCTCATTTTTCTCCCACTTTCCCTCCTCCCCAACATCTCCCGGAAGGTGTAAAGTTTGTAACTGTATGTTTTTAGGCTCCACACTTCATACTTGTTGGTCTAAATGTCAACAGAAGTGAGAACACCTCTGGGGTAAACCTTTTCTCTCCATTGTATTGATTGGTACTTTAAATTTAGAAACTTCTTTTTTTTCATATTTTTTATTGTGAAAATACTGTACAGAGGGGTTATAATTACATGGGCGAAGTAATGAGTGCATTTCTTATCAAGCATTGTTGCCTCCTCCTTTGAGAAACTTCTATCTTTAAGTTTTGGAATTCTATAAATATATATGTTTTGGTATCCTGAATTAGGGAAGGAAAAGAGAACAACAAAATGGTGAGACAAAGGGCAGAGGACAAATCAATGCAACTGATCATGATACTCACAAGACAATATGTTGGAAATGAACTCATTCAGCTAATTTATAGTGGAGCAGAGTGGATGATGGCAGGAGTCAGATCCACGGGAGCAAAACAGAGCTGAAGGATAGTTTGAGACTTTGTGTGATCATTGGAAAAGTGATTAATAAGTAGCTGGAAAATGTTTTGAGACATTTGACAAAAATGGAGTAAAAGACGCAGAGAACAGGGGAAATGGTGGAAAGGGGAACGGATATTCTTTCTAACTAAACCAAATATCTAAGAGAAAGGAAACATAATTGTGATATACTAATGGGAGACTGAAAGACAGGAAATAACTGGGATACCATGATAATTAGATAAAACAATTTAAATAAATCCAGGTAAGGTTAAGTGGAGTTGGTGGGGAGAGGAGCTTAAATTGCCAATGACCAGAATAAGATGTAAATAGATAATTCAAAAAGAGTTAAACCAGCCTAGCAGCAGTGGCTCACACCTGTAATCTTGGTGACTCAGGCAACTGAGAGCTGAAGGATTGCAGTTTGAAGCCAGAATAGGCAGAAAAGTCTGCATGATTTCACTTCCAAAATAATTTCTGTAAAAGTAGAGCTAGAGGTATGGCTCAAGAAGTAAAGTACTAGCCAAACAAACAAGCCAAGCCAGTGCTGAGTTCAAATCCCAATACATCACCGCCAAAATGTTAAACCAATAACTAATAGCATAAGAAAATTATTATACCATACACTCTTATACTACTTACCTAGCATATGAAAATATATACTAGAAGAAATAAAATAACTAAGAGTATAAGTTGATTGCACGGGAGAACCAAAACTAGGAATTGTTAGTGGCTGCTGTATTTCATTAAAAGCTATTTTAGACAACTGATTGGTTTTAAATCATAGACATGCAGTTTATGAGAATGTTTTAAGACATGATTGTAAGAAAGGAAAGTAATAATTTGAACCTTGCTAGAATGGCAGGAACTACAATTATTTTTTTAAAAAGTCATCTAGGAAATTGGTTTATTTTGTAAGATTTTAGGAAATCAAACAAATCAAAGATTGGGGTATTTGAAAGGGTTGTGCTAAGGAATACTATCAGATTGGAATTGGCAGCAGAAATCTAGGCCTTGAGATCCCCAGAGTCTACCCAACAAGGTCAATTTTTATTTAAGTTTCGCACCAAATCAAGTATTAAGTGTGTAGCAGAAAAACCTGGTACTAGAACTTTCATAGCACCGAAACTCTGAGAGAGACCTGAATAGGCAAGAACTTTGTCACTGAATTTCATTCACTGATCAGAAAGTATTTGCTGGCAGTTATCATACGAATAGTGGCAAATAGGAATCATGTTCCTCACCCAAACTTATACATTGCTTGTAAGATTGCACGTAAGACTCAAGTAGTGACTTTTTATTTGCCAAAGTGTTATACATAGGTATTATTCAAATCTCTGGAGGGAGGAAAACCCATTGTAATCGCTAGCTGCAGCGACCATTCTCAAGCTTTAGTCTTTATAAGCAGAATTCCACTTGCTACGCTCCCCAATCTTATAATTTGTAGTATGAGCCCCATTTTCTAGGTAAGAAAATTATAACCAAAAGATGTTGTTTCCTGCATTTAAATCTAATATTCTTCCCACTAAACCAGAGAACTCAAATCACAATACAAACCGTTTCAGTATCTGTGAAAGCCTAGCTAATTTATGCTCCTACTATATGCCAGGGTTATAAATCCTTGATATTCTCCAAGATGCAACTGTCATAGACCAATTCCTTATCTAGTTGTTGGAACTCCAGGGTAGTGGCCCTTAGACAACTGGATGGGTTTCTATTGCAAATAATCATATCACACCAATTTTTATTTTATTATTTTTTCTAAGTCAGATTAGGTGAAACACTATCTTTATTTTATTTTATTTATTTATTTTTTATTGTGAAAATACTGTACCGAAAGGTTACAATTACATGGGCAAAGTAATGAGTATATTTCTTATCAAGCATTGTTGCCTTCTCCTTTGTTTCCCCTTCCCATATCTTCCCACCTCCCCCCCACCCCAAAGTGGTAAAGTTCATTTTTCGACATAGCGTCTTGTACATCTCATTGTTGCTTGCAAAGGGTCCACCTGTATCCCTATTTAAACAATTTGTTTTTTTCCCTTCTCCTCCACAAATTATACCAACATCAAATACAGGGAAAACAGGGCAGGTCAGATAAGTTGATGTTAGGCGAAATGAACCCCAAGATAAGGACTCAAATGTTTTTTCTTTCTTGCGATTGTTTCTAACATATTTATAAGTTATTTCTTTATTGCTTTGTATGTCCCTCCCCCACGGTATAACCCTTGTTTTCACTATAATATCTTTACATTGATCTTTTATGTGCCAGATACTACAGTAAGTAATGTGATATAGTATTCTACATAATTTTTGAAAAACAGAGAAAGTAGGTTTGGGTAGCCAAGTCACATCTTCAAGATGGTGAAGCTAGTGAGTTCTGTGGTCAGTTATTATGTCAAGGCCCTTAGGCTAGTATTTTTTCTACTGAAGCACTCTATCTCCTACAATATACACAAATGTCCACCAAATACATACACAAAAGTACTTGTGTGGCTGGGTGCCAGTGGCTCTGTAATTCTAGCTACTCAGGAGGCTGAGATCTGAGGATCATGGTTCAAAGCCAGCCTGGGCAGGAAAGTCCATGAAACTCTTATCTCCAATAAACCACTAAAAAACTGGAAGTGTCGCTGTAGCTCAAGTAGTAGAGTGCTCACCTTGAGCTGAAGAGCTGAGGGACAGCGCCCAGGCCCAGAGTTCAAGCTCCACGACTGACCAAAAAAAAAACATTACTTGTGTGTATTTTTAGATTTAGATTGAAGTTTCATAAATATTAATTTTACTGAGAATTATGCTGGTTCCTGAAGGATACAGAAATGAATATAAAGATTAATAACAAAATTATGCTTTTATTTCTAAGGTAAATTGTTTAGAATGCATTAGGGGATGGGTGAAAATGTTTGAGAAGTTCCTGTATGTGTGAGGAAAAATGAGGCAGACTTTTGACTTGTGCTTGTCTGTTTCATGTGTGTGTGTGTGTGTGTGTGTGTGTGTGTGTCAGTCATGGGGCTTGAACTCTGGGCCTGGGCACTGTCCCTCAGCTCTTCAGCTCAAGGTGAGCACTCTTTTACTTGAGCCACAGTGCCACTTCCTGTTTTCTAGTTATTTATTGGAGATAAGAGTCTCATGGACTTTCCTGCCTGGGCTGGCTTTGAACCACGATCCTCAGATCTAAACCTCCTGAGTAGCTGGGATTACAGGCATGAGCCACCAGCACCAGGCTGCTTGTCTGTTGAGTTTGACACCAGATACTATTCAACCACAGCCATAATCTTTTCTATTAAGAATTATTTGTTGTTTTTGTTTGATTTTGTTTTGTGCTGGTACTGGGGATTACACTTCAGGGCTTGGGTGCTGTCCTAGTTTTTGTTGTTGTTGTTTTGTTTTGTTTTTACTCAAGGCTAATACTCTACCACTTGAGCCACAGCTTCACTTCTGGCTTTTTTGGTGGTTAATTGGAGTTAAGAGTCTTGGGGAATTTTCTGCCCAGCCTTGCTTCAAACTGTGATCCTTAAATTTCAGCCTCCAAGTAGCTAGTATTCCAGGCTCCCAGCCATCAGATAAGAACTTTTAAAATGACTGTGATATTTTCAAATTTAGAGAAAAAGTTAAGTGCAAAGATTTAAAAATGGAAAAGTCAGAGCTTTCTAACTTGTATAAAAAGCAAATATGAAAATACACGTGAAAATTTAAAATTAGTGAATATGATTAACAGTAGGATGGAGATAAGGGAAGAAAGTACAGGTATACCTAAAGAGACATGAATAGAAATCTGAAATCAAGACAAACGTCATAGAAAATTAACTGAGTCTTTCTCTCTATGAGCTGAGAAACTGTTTCCATCACTCCCTCATTGCTGTCCAAATGAAACCCTGAGTGAGAGAGAAGAGTGAAGGGGGCATAAAAATATTTTTAAAATGATTAGCTGACGGCTGGGAAGCTGGCTCAGTGGTAGAGTGCTTGCATTGCATGCATGAGACCATGGGTTCGATTCCTCAGCACCACATAAGCAGAAAAAGCCAGAAGTGGAAATGTGTCTCAAGTAGTAGAGTGCTAGCCTTGAGCTGTAGAGCTGAGGGACAGTGCCCAGGCCCAGAGTTCAGGCCCCACAACTGACCAAAAAAAAAAAAAAAAGATTAGCTGAAAATGTTTCCAAATATTTTTAAAGCCATATTATTAGTCTAAGAAGTTTAGTGCAGACCAACTAAAGAAATTACAGAGGAAATTATTAATAGACACACTATAACTACATTCTTAAAAGACAGATTAAAGACAAAATATTTTTTAAAAACATTACAGGAATATAATGGAAATTGACCCCAGATTTCACAAAGGAACCATGAGAACACAAAAGGCAATAGATGTAATTTAAAGTGCTTAAAGACCACCCCCCTCCACCAAAAAAAAATCTCTCAATCTAAATTTTTTTTATTTTGGTAACAATTTTTTTCAAAAATAAAGGCACAATACACATATTTTCAGAAAAAATGGAGACAATTGGCTATTAGCATAATCACAATATAGACTGAAAAGCCCTTATTTGAAATACTTGAGACAAGAACTGCTTCTGATTTTGAGGTTTTTCACATTTTGGAATATTTGCATAGGCCTTATGAGTTGAATATCTTGACTTTGGAAATCTAAATTTCTCTAAAATTCAAACCTTTTTTGTGCTCAATGATATTCACAAACTATTCAAATTTGATGTATTTCAAATTGTAGATGTTAAGTTTACCAATGTTCAACTGGACAGAAATATTAAAGTTTTTCAAGCAAACAAAATATGATACCAGATGGAAAATGTATTAGAAATACACTTAGCAGACTCTTTAACAGACTCTTGACATCTTAGAGCAAGTCCAATGAAAGCATATTGTAAATCCATCTCACAGGCAGAAGTAAAATATATGACAATAGAGCAGAAAAATAGCAAAGTAAGGCATATTAACTATTCAGTTGCAAAGTTCTTCTATTACTTGCAGAGCAGTAAAAGTAGCATAGTGTTATTTGGAGGTGAAATGTAATATTACAGTGGGTATAAATAATTTAAGTAGGAAGCTTTAAAAAGTTGTCACAAAAATTAGACTAAGTCAATACATGAGATAAAACAAAATGCTAAAATACTAAAAGGAATTTAGATTAGAAGCAATAGAAGAACAAAACAGAATAAGAACACAGCCAAGAAGAAAGGGGTGAATCCAAGTGTACCTTCATTACATTAAATATAAATATTAAAGATATTATATTAGATATAAATAATAAATGTTATATAAAAAACAAAAAGTGGGCTGGGAAGGTGGCTCAGTGGTAGAGTGCTTGCCTTGTATGCATGAGGCCCTGGGTTCAGTTCCTCAGCATCACATAAGCAGAAAAAGTCGAAGTGGCGCTGTGGCTCAAGTGGTAGAATGCTAGCCTTGAGCTGAAGAGCTGAGGGACAGCGCAGGCCCAGAATTCAGGCCTCATGACTGACAAAAAATAAATAAATAAAGTATCTGATTAACAAGATAAAAGTAAATTGTAGTACATCATTTACAACTTTGGCAGGTTGGGGGTAGTAGTGGAGGTGGGAAGGAAGGGATGGTAGGGGAAAAATAAAGGAGGAGGCAACAATGCTCAATAAGATATGCACTCATTACCTTGCTCATGTAGCTGTATCCCCTCCATACAGTATTTTTACAATAAAAATGTACAAAAAAAAGAAAAATGCTCTAACTTTATGTACTTTATACTTCTAATACTTTAAGTATAAAAATGCAAACAATTCAAGGGGAAAGAATGGATGAATTCTATAATGACTAAATAAAAAAAAATTGGTATGATTACCTTAACACAAAGGAGACTCAAGACAGTATTTCCTGAAACAGAAACTTTACAATAATAATTTATTTTTCCATACTTAAAAATCCATTGTTTTTGCAAGGGGTTTTCATTTTGACACATCAATATAGGTATACAATGTACTTCGTTCAGTTCAAATCCCCCCTTCCCCCGCCCCATAAACCTATCCACGCCTCTATCACCTCACCTCCATTTCTCCTTCCCAAACCAATCTCAACACGCTTCATTGTTCCATTTTCACACACATATATGAAGTATTCTGACCATTTTTACTACATAATTTTAAAAATTACATTTCATCAGGGAGCTAAAACAATCTTAAATATGCATGTGCTTAATAGAAAACCCAAACAAAATGACTCCGGAGTTCAAGATACGATTCCCATGTAAAAATCAAACCATTTTAAATTGCATTTCTGATTACAACTCTCACTCACTTTGTTCATGAGGTGTTAAAAGTATTTCTAAAGATGAATACTTGTGAATCTCTAATTCTATTTCCCCATATGTTTTCTAAGATATAGATACACAACTATCTACATAGACACTCATTTGTTAAGTGTTTATTAGCTGTATGGATGAACAGAGTATGTAGTTCATGCCATTCTCCATGCCAGTTACTAAGGAAGTAGTGAGCAATTAATATTGTCCCTTACAATTTAAGCATTTCAGGCCAGTAGCACATGCAGAATAAATACATAACATTATACCCTGAGGTGTATACTACAATGGAAGTACATGTACTAGTATTTTAATGTTTTAGGAATATTTTTAATGTATTATTATTTTTACTCATTTTAATGTTTTAGGAAAATAATTCTATATTGGACCCCCCAAGTCCAGGAACATTATCATGTATTAAAATTTACTTCTGAGACAATCCTTTTGCAATTTTTTTTAGTTTCCTTTAACATCATTTATATTTATTAATAAGTTTTTTTAGTGTGAAAATACCGTACAGAAGAGTTACAATTACATGAGCAAGTTAATGAGTACATTTCTTATCAAGCATTGTTGCCTCCTCCTTTGTTTTCCCTTACTATCCCTGCCCTCTCAATCCTTCCCCACCCACCAATCCCCGCGCCAGAGCTGGAAAGTTCGTTTTTCGACATAATGTCTTGTACATCTCATTGTTGCAATGGGTCCACCTGTATCCCTATTTAAACAATTTGTTTTTTCCCTTCCCCTTCACAAATTATACCAACATCAAATACAAGAAAACAGGGGTTATACTGTGGGGAAGGGACATACAAAACAACAAAGAAATCATCTTATAAATATGTAAGAAACAATAGCAAGAAAGAAAAAACAAACGGTCAGATAAGTTGATGTTAGGTAAAATGAATCCCCCGGGCTAGGAAGGTGGCTCAGTGGTAGAGCGCTTGCCTTGCATGCATGAAACCCTGGGTTTGATTCCCCAGCACCACATAAGCAAAAAGGAAAAAAGCCGGAAGTGGCACTGTGGCTCAAGTGGTAGAGTGCTAGCCTTGAGCTGAAGAGCTGAGGGACAGCGCCCAGGCCCAGAGTTCAGGCCCCACGACTGGACCCCCCAAAAAAAAGAAAAAAGAAAAAAAAAGAAAAGGTAAAATGAACCCCAAAATAAGGACTCAGTGGTTTTCCTTTCTTGTAATATTTGTTTTATCAGCATTTTCTATCTTAGATTTTTCTTATGCTAAAGGAAGAAACTAGGAATCTGTGTTCCTGTTTTTCTACCTTCACTATGTTACCATATGTAAATTGTGACATGTAGGGGATCGTTTTTCTCTAGGCCTCATGTTGAACATGTGAATTAATAGGGATTTCATGAACAGAATGTATGCCAGCTGCATGTGTAAAAAAAAAAGGATTTGTGAAAATTGAGCTTTGAGTGGAACCCAGTAGGATATCGCTCACCTTAATATAAGATAGAATGTAATCACATGAAATTGAATATGGTATTTGTGAAGAGCCATTTAGTTAACCAATTCTCTGCTGAGAAAACAGTCTACACCTGACTTACAGGAGACAGAATCATTACTTGGGGTGAGAAGGCAGTTGTATTGTGAAGAAAAAGAGAAAAAATATATTATATATATGTATATATATTATTTCTTCATTCTGCCTCTTGATTTCTATCCAATGAATAACTTTCTTGGCAAAGAGTGACACACAGAATGTTCATTAAGAGAGAACCTGGCAGCTTGTGCTTGAATTCCTTTCAAATGTTTGGTGTGCTGCAATCCAATTAAATGATACAGAAAAGGCTTTAAAACATTTAAGAGTACTGTAGAGACTGCCTTGGTAACAAGAAACAGCAAAATCAAGAGACCTGGAGCCCTGACTCAAGTCTAGTCTGTTATCATGTAGTGATGCCCTTAGGACTTTTCCTTGGCATTGGTCTTCGTTACTTACTTTTATATCATGAACTAGCAAAGTAGCCAGCCAAAATGCCAATCAATCCCTCTGTACCCAGCAAATTAGGGGATGAGACAGTTTTAAAATAGAAAGCCCACAGAATGGGAACAGATCTTTACTAGCTATGCATCAGACAAGGGCTTCATATCTAAAATATACTTAGAGCTAAAAAAAACTTAAACCTTTCAAAAATAAACCCTCAAAGAAACAACCGCCCAATTAATAAATGGGGTAATGACTTAAAGAGAGACTTCTTAGACGAAGTAAGAATGGCCAATAGACACATGAAGAAATGTTCAGTGTGAAAGAATCGCAAATCAAAACAACACAGAGATTCTACCTCATCTCAGTTAGAATGGCCATTATCAAGAAACCTAACAATAACAGATGCTGGCAAGGATGGGGCAAAAAATGAATGCTACTATGCTGCTGGTGACAATGTAAACTTGTTCGGCCACTCTGGAAAGCAGTATGAAGGTTTCTCAAAAGACTAAACTAGAGCTTCCCTGTGACCTAGCAATTCCACTCTGGGGCATAATCCAATTGACCACAAACTAGGCCACACTAAAGCTACCAGCACCACCATGTTCATAGCAGCACTGTTTACCATAGCCAAAATCTGTAATCAATCATCCTCAGTGAATGAATGGATCAAGAAAATGCAGTGTATATACAAAATGGAATTCTATGCTTCCATCAGAAAGAATGATATTATACTATTCATAAAGAAATGGAAAGACTTGGAAAATTTATATTAAGCAAAGTAAACTGGACTCAAAGAAACATAGTTTGCATGTTTCCCCTCATTTGTAGTAATTAGAATGTGCCTATAAGTCTACAGGTAAACACACTGGATGGTAAAAGACAAAAGACATGATGAATCATACAGGTTTCATAAAGTGAGACTCAAGGAAGATATTCTCAGGAGACAATCACAAAGGCTCAATTGCTATGGGCATATGGTTATATAAAATGATGTTTATTGAAATGTACTCTAAGAAATGGAAACAAGAGATTTTAAGTTATTTTGCTTCTTGATTTTTCCCCTTCATTGCTGTTTTTGCTTTCTGTACCTTTTAGCTTATATGTAAGTTTATCTGTTTGGGGAAAGGGAAGGGAAGTACAGAAATGGTGAGACAAAAAAGTAAACAAATGCAGCAGTGATACTCACTAGATACTATACACAAATGAACTATACAACTTGTGGGGGAATAGGGTTGGGAGGGAAAAACAGAGCAAACAAAGGAAGAGGTAACACTATTCAAAAAGAAATGCACTCATTACCTGACTTACGTGCTTATGTGACTGTAATCCCTATGTACATCACCTTTACCATAACACTAACATAAAACAAAATAAAAATTAAATCTTGTTTATAGATTGGCAAATCAAATCCTGGTCTATTTAGCAAATGCTATAGGCCAAAGGATGTTCTAGGTGAAAGATGAAAGCAGAAATAACGTAAAAAAAAACCAAGAGGATTCTGGTTATTTAATGTACAGATTGTAAGGCCACTGGTAGCTGATGCTTATAATCCTAATTACTCTGGAGGCTGAGATCTGAGGATCATGATTTGAAGCCAGTCATGTCAAACTCCTATCTCCAACTAACTAGCAAAAAGCAGAAGTGGAGGTATAGCTCAAGTGGCATAGCAGTAGCGTCGAGCAGAAAAAGCTAAGGGACAGCACCAGTCTTGAGTTCAAATCCCAGTATTACACACACACACACACACACACACACACACACACACATGGGGCCAATGTGGCATGAATTAAACAAATTGAGGGAAAAATAAATAAAAGCATATTACAGGAAGAGGAAGGACAGGATAATGGATGGGACAGGGTGATGGCTGGTGTTATACTGAAGTACAACAACTGGCTCTGTGAGAATAGAAAGAATCTCTGGTGTGCAGCCTTTGCTAATTTTTGTGCTGTAAATAATTGCAGCACAGTTGACTCCATATCCACAATATGATGATGCTAAATGTGGAGTCATCAAAAGATGTGCAGTCACATGATCATGTAACATTTCTACCATCCACATGCCATCGACTTAAATAACTTCAAGAGCATAGAGAGTTAGGAGATAACTAAAAAGCTGTGCATTTTGAGTATTCATTACCTTTGCATTCCATATATTTTATTTGCATATAGTTTTTTCTTCTTCTGCCAGTTATGGGCTTGAACTCAGGGCCTGAGTGCTGTCCCTGAGCCCCTTTGTGCTAAAAGCTGGTGCTCTAGCACTTGAGCCACAGAACCACTTCTGATTTTTGAGTGGTTAAATTGAAGAAAAGAGTCTCATGGGGACTTCTCTGCCCAGGCTGGCTTCAAATCACAATCCCCAGATCTCAGCCTCCTGCATAGCTAGTTTTCCAAGTGTGAGCCACTGACTCCCAGCCCATGTAGTTTTAATTTAATTTCTAGTAATGGCTGTTTAGCAGTAGGCTTACCAAATTCCTAATAATTCAAGAGTTGCACTCCAATTAATCATGTAGGTTTGATGTGACTAACAGTGAGGATCCTGTTACTATTCCTTTAAGAAATTACAGTTGTTTCTGTGTATTTGAGGGTGGGATTGTGGATGAAGAGATAGTAGTTTCTCTTAAAGGGGCCGAAATACTTAAGTATTGCTCTACTTTTTTTTATTATCTTTAATTGTACAAAGGGATTACCATTCAACAAATCAGTTTATAATTACATTGTGTCTTGTCCCTCCCATCCCTCCCAAACCAGTTGTGACACAGTTTCTTCAAAATAGCCCACAGGACAATGGATTCAGACAGATGCAGTTTGGGTTAGATGCCCTTTCTCTTTATTCTCTTATGTTATTACCTATATCTTGATTTGACACAGTTCACACTGTTCTCTATTTTGGCTTATTTATCTTTCTCATTAGTTTAGAAGTCACTTGAGGGCAGAGCCTATAAGGAGTGTTATCTCTGTTTGTCACATGACTGACAGAAAGCAAGCTTTCACCGATAATTTTTGAATGGATGAATCACTACCACAACTTGCTTCTATCTGGTTTGTGATATGCATCAGTAAGAAATTTTATATTTACTCCATCTTGTTGAATGTGATAAGAGCAACATGGTGAGGAGAATACAGGCTTTGGAGCCATATATCTTCGAAGTAAAATCCGAGCTTCCTGATGCAGAACGTGGAAAACAAACCTACCCTTTCTGAGCCTCATTTAAATAGAAAACAACAGTGTCCATCTGATAGAGGGAAACATAAGCCAGAATAGGCAAAATGCCTACCAAGAAAATAACAGCACCCATAGTAGCATCTCACATTTATTGTTTAGCACATATCAACCATTGTTGTGACCACTTTCTATGCATTGACTCATCCTTACAATAGCACCATTAGACACTATCTATCATCATCTCGACTAGTAGGAAGAACACTGGGATATTGAAATGTCTAACCATTTCCAGAAAATGTTTACCAAAAATTGAGATTCTAACCCAGATTCCCTAGATATAGATACTAAGTTATCTTTTATCATCTGACCTCTCAAGAGTAATCATCTTGCAAAGCTCTTGGGTGTGAGGATGTGTGCACCTGTTGACCTTCCCTACTAACATTTTTCTATCTTGTCAGGGTGGTGTTCACATCCCCGACTAGCCTGTGGTCACATCACACAAATCATATTTCAAGGATCAGTTTACACTTGGGACCTCAGCACTCATGTGCTACTCACATGCCCGTAATCCTAGCTTCTCAGGAGGCTAAGATCTGAGAATCAAGATTTGAAGTCATCTCAGGGAGGAAAGTCTATAGGATTCTCATCTCCAGTTAGCTAGCAAAAAAGCCAGAATTGGCTCTGTGGCTCAAGTGGTAGAATGCCAGCCTTGAGCATAAAAAGCTCACTGATAGCACCCACGTACTCAGTTCAAGCCCCAAGACCAACAACAACAACAAATGGTGTATAGCTTTCCATTTCCTAGCAGCCAAAGTAAGAGGAATAACCAACCAGAAAAACTTCAATAACATTTAAAAGGAAGATCTTCCTGTAGATGAAAGCAGAGAAAGAAGAAATAATCATTGTCTTCAACAGTAGCACTAGAGCAAACACTGTTTCAGATGTGAAGCTAGTTTCTCACATCTCCTTAAAAAATAGCAAAGAAGGGAACCTTATTACATTGTTGGTGAGAGTGTAAACTTGTTCAACCACTTTGGAAAGCAGTATGGAGGTTCCTCAAAGACTCCACATAGAGCTCCCCTATGACCCAGCAATCCCACTTTTGGGCATTTATCCAAATGATCACAAACAAGACCATGCTAAAGCTACCAGCACAACTATGTTTATTGCAGCATTATTTACCATAGCTAAGATATGGAACCAACCCAGATGCCCCTCAATAGATGAATGGATCAAGAAAATGTGGTATATATACACAATGGAATTCTATGCCTCCATCAGAAAGAATGACATTGCCCATTTGTTAGGAAATGGAAAGACTTGGAAAAAAATTTTAATAAGTGAAGTAAGCCAGGCCCAAAGAAACAAAGGTCCCATGGTTTCCCTTATTTGCAATAACTAGTATATGTCTGAATCAAGCAGAAAAGGTCAGATAAGTTGATGTTAGGGGAATGAACCCCAAGATAAGTATTCAAGTGTTTTTTTTTCTTTCATTCAATTGTTTCTAACATATTTATAAGATGATTTCTATGTTGCTTTGTATGTCCCTCCTCCACAGTATAACCCCTGCTTTCACTGTATTTGATGTCGGTATAATTTGTGGAGGGGAAGGGGAAAAACAAATCGTTTAACTAAGAATACAGGTGGACCCATTGCAACAATGAGATGTACAAGTCATTATGTGGAAAAACGAACTTCACAACCTTGGTGTGTGTGGAGGGGGAAGATTGGGTGGGGGAAGGTGGGAGGAGTATGGGAAGGGAGGGGAAGGGAAAACAAAGAGGAGGCAACAATGCGTGATAAGAAATGTACTCATTATCTTGCCCATGTAATTGTAACCCCTCTGTACATTATTCTCACAATAAACTAAAAAAAAACAAAAAATATAAAAAAACCAGCAACCTCCAGGGCACTGCCCAAGTCACCTTTGCTTCACAGTAGAAGCATGTAAAATGCCTCCACTTTTCTTTTATCCTGGATCCTCCCGCATTACTTTATTCCTGCATGATGTGTTATTTTGAGATAGAGAAGATTTAATGCACCCTCTGTCCTCATGGTTGAACCATTCATTCTGCAGTAATGTCCAGATTTGGATAATATCATCATCCGAGAGAGTTCTGAAATGAAATTATAGACTGGCCTGGTTTGATGTTTCTCAGAAGAAGTGGGTCCGCACTGAAAATTACTTGCTGCCCTTTGCAATGGTGGCAGCTAAATAACTCAACAAGAGGTCCCTCAAAGAAAATCAATACACACCAAATTGCAAAAATGTGGATGCAATTTGTGGGGGAAAGTGGATTTGATGTGAGTCTGTGTTGGTCACCAGCACAGAGTCCCTCTCAAGGTAGATTAAGGCAGGTCGCAGCTTCCTTTCCAAAGGCTGGACTGGACACTACCTAGCCCTGCAAACCTCATCTTGCCAGGCTTCGGACATATTGACCTGTCAGCTTAACTCTGCTTCATGCTGTGGAAGCAGCTCTTCCAAGGGATGAGGATGTGATGTTACTACAACCATCCATAGGCCTCAAGCTCTCCTGGCTCACATAGGTTAGACTAGTTTGACTTGCCCTTGTATCTTACCTCCGGTCTTTGTCCTTAAGAAGGGGATCCTGTTGTGTTCTTCATTCGTGCATCTAGTTTGCTAATCTGCTCACTAATCTAGAAGAAGGCTCTGCTTGTCCTCACCCTCTCATGAATAGCATGCTGATGGAAACAAAGTCTGTACAATGTCAAGGACATAAGATATGACTGTCTTCCAATTTTTCAGTGGCTCTACTTTGTATTTAGAGACTATCTTGTCTCACGTGGCTCCTCCCTGTGCTGAAAACTAACCTTATACTAACTTACTTTTCTCAGGGTTTATAGCCCTCTTGATTTCCCCTTTAATCCAAGACACTGCCACAGCTGTTTTGCAGCTGTGTTCTCTGCCTGGAATGCTCTTTCCTGAGCCTTATGCATAGCTAGCTCTTTATATCCCTCAGGCTTAGCTTAAGAATACCTTAGAAGCCAAGCCTTTCTAACTACCCTTTCTGAAATAGCACTTCTCCCTCAGCATTTATACCACTGCATTTATTTCCTAAACTTAACCAATAGTAATTTGGTTAATTCATTGTATCCTTGTTTATTATCTGTATTTCTAAAATGATATAAAACATGCAGGAAATGCATTTATTCATTCATAACTATACTCTTATTTGCAGTGTCTGGCATTGTATTTAGTCAGAGCAGGTGAAAAAAATGGTCAATGAATGAAGGAGGATCTAAAGAATGATGTAGTTTCCAAGTGTGTCTACCTAGCTGTTTAAAGTTACAATTTATGCAACTAGGCAACTTGTAGGGATGGATGGGGTTGGGAGACAGATAGAGGGGGATAATGAAAGGGATAACATTGATCCAGATGCATTGCAGGGGAGGGGTACATTGGAGGGGTGAGAATGTTGGAATGGTGCCACTGATCAAGATGCAATGCGTTCGTAAAGTGCTCCGTAAACTGGCAACTCCCTTGTACAACTATTTAAAGATAATAAAAAATAAAAATTGAAAAGATGCATCCTGCTCATAAACTGCCATGTTGAACTGAAACCCATTTGTACAACCCTTGAAAAGATTTTTAAGTTATCATTTGTGGAATTTATTGTCTTAATGCAAGTCTACTATTAGGTATTGTAGAATATTCTTGATAAAATGCTTAGCCCTAACACTATGTTTTGTCTATATCAATAGTTCCAAGCGTTAGGGTTCAGTGAGCCCCTTTTATTAATTTAAAATGCAATCTTGCAATGAAATTGGAAAGGATAAAGCTGGTTAAAAGAAAATGGTGTGCTCTGTTTGATTCAGAAATGAAAGGCATCAAGCTGCTCTCTGTTGCCTTTCAGGACCTCTGAAGAATGTGGAGTCCTGGGTAGCCTGGCTTGGAATCTCGCAGTTCCATAGTTGCTTTCGTCATTCAGTGTTCTGTCTTCTGGGCTGGACTTCCATTTGCAAACAGCTGGGCCTGTCACTGCAGCCCCCAACACTAGATCTATAGCAGAATGTGGGATGTTACTTTCCTCTCCCCTGTCCTGCTCGAGCACAGACATTGATGCCTCTTGTCCCACTGCAGCACAGCATACACCATCAAGACTCTGGATTGGAAAGTTGGCTTCTGAATTTGAGGATAAGCCAGTGACAGATCCCTCAACCAATCCATAACAAATTTTGTCAGTCATCTGGTGCCAAGAAAACTGGACAGATTTCTGCAAAAGGATTTTAACAGATGGGATCATTTGAATCCGTTTTATTATTTTCTTAAAATGTATCTAATGCACCCACAGTGAGGCTTTGAAGGACCCCGACAAAAAGCTGAAGTTGAAATTACACTGAAAAAGCATATGTTCACCAGATTCTCCATGTCAGCAAAGTCTTCCCTAATTACTGCTCTGGTTCCCAACAAAAAAAAGGCCCACTTCATCAACCTGCCCTGAGGCAGTGTCACAATAATCCCATACACGAAATACCACATCCAGAAAACCCTGCAGCTTTTGAGATAGATAGATAAGTGCATCCAGAAAGCCAGAAAGCATGAGAGAAACATGGCCTCCAGTTGAAGAAATGGAATTCCTTAGAAAAAGCTACAAGGCCTTTCCCATCTGAGATGAGACAGGACACCCTCCCCACCTCTCTCTTCCAGTCTTTGTCTCTCCCTGATCCTTACTGCTGACAGCCCAAGGCTTTGTTCTCAGTCTCCTTTCCTCTGTTCAGAGGGCTTTCACCAATGCAGATGCAAACCAAGTCCCAAACAGGCACTTCTGCTACACCAGTCAGCATTGGCGTTAGAGGCATGGAAGTGAAGCACACACTATCCTGCCTTTGGCAATTGGGTAATGTGATCTGGAGCCCTAAATGTCAAGTTCACACTAGATTTCAAAGAATAACATGTGAATCGCGTAAGAATGTAAACATGTTAAGAAACAATTTATTTAAAATGATAGTATGTTAGATATGTGTTGAAGAATATTAAAATTAATTGTATGTGTTTCTCTTTTCCTCCATTTTTTCTTTTCTTCCTTTATTTTATTATTATTACTATTTGCTGGTCCTGAGCCCTGCCCCTGAGCTTCTTTTGCTCAAGGCTAGTACTCTACCACTTGAGCCATAGCACCACTTCTAGCTTTTTCTGAGTAGTTTTTGGAAATAGTCTCATGGACTTTCTTACCTGGATTGGCTTTGAACCTCCATCCTCAGATCTCAGCCTCCTGAGGAGCTCACAGGCGTGAGCCACCAGCACCCAGACTCTCTTTACTTCTTTTAATGTAGACATTAAAGATAACAGAATGACACTTGTGCCTTCCATTACATTTTAATTGTACAAATCTTCTTGAGTGGAGCAGTTCCTAAACATGCCTGATCATCTCAACAGGGCTACTCCCTAGCAATTATGAGTCAGGGAGTCCCAGAATCTATGTCCATGGTGTTCTCTATGTCAGTCCATGGCTGTGTTCACTGTAGGCTGAGACTAATTTTCATATTATCTGAGGACTTTCCTCGCCTGCAGTGATACCTAAACCTCTACAGATAGATTTTAAAAATAAATCAAATTTCCATCTTCAGCATTGATTTGGGTAGAGCTAGGCAATTTTTTATTGTTTTTTTCTGATGTTTTAGTCATTGTTTTTATTAGCAAAACTCTCAGGATTGTCAAAGCAAAGTTAAAGACAGAAGCCACTATGCTACCCCAGCACTTCCCACATGCATTATGATTTCCATGTTCATTTCTTTCCTTTTACTGTCATCAAGTCTTTTCTGCCTATAAGTATGGCCCCAGAAGTAGAGCTGATGAAAGGGATTTCACTTTATCCTTTTTTAGTTTGGCATTTTTGTAATGCTTTTCCTCTTCTGCATTTGGCTCCACTGCTATTTATTCGCCTTTATTTCTCTTTACTTTTTGACCCCAGGAAGTTTTTTTTTTTTGAGCAACTGGCATTTCCATTTCTTTAACTTCATGCATCCATGAAGATTTTCACAAGCTGTGAGAAAAAAAAAACAACGAAACAAAACACTCTTACCCATCCATATAACCCCCCTCAACTCTGAAGGTAGAAGATATGCAAGCTGGAGAAACAGACAATGGCTTATGGGCTCAGGATATAGCTGGTCAAAAAAAAAAAAGGGCAAATGACCTTTTGTCAAGCTTTTACCCCAAATGTGCAGTCTTTACATTTTAATTTGGTTTCCTTCCTTCTTTTGAAATGCTCCCAGCTCTCCTCCTCTCTTGTTGATTGGTCAGGTAAGCCCTTCTCAAGTATTAACCATGCCTGCTTCCTGGGGTAACAGTCAGACCCAGCTCAGCCTACATCAGCTGCCTAATGACTAGCATGCTGATTCTCTTTAAAAATATATTATAGAATGAATATTTCTCCTCCGTTTTTGCTTTGGATAATTGGATGAATTGGAAAAAACAAATAGGTGTAGAATAATCACCAAAATAGCTTTAAAATGACAAAATCTAACACTGGGGAAAGGAGAGTGGTTGTTTTTTCTATATTTGGACTAGGAGACTCAATTGTAAGACTGAAAAAACTAGCTGATGCAAGCACTTATTTTATAAAGACTGTCTCCTACCACTATTCAACACTGGAGCAAAAATAATAATATGTGATTTCAAATTATTTTGAGTCACTGTGTGTGTGTAACTGACAAGGAAGGAGGAGAGTGGGTATCCTTTGTTCACTGTGAAATTACCTTTCTTCTATAAAGTCTCTGAGAAACCCGAGGACAGAATGCTGAGCTGAATGATTCTGATTGGAATAGAAACCTTTGAGCTACTTTGTAAAATTACTTGTTTTTTTTTCTTTCTTTTTATCTTGCCCAAAGAGGGAAACTCTACTTCTGAATGAATAAGTAGGTAATTGAAAATATGATAGGATTGCAGAAGACAATACAATAAGTGTAATTAAAAAAAGGCCAAAAGATCACTTCTGACTTGTTCATAAATAATGAAGTTACATGACGTGAGTAATGAGAAGGAAGTCTTTCTTCACAGCAAGCTTAGGTACCTTGACAGGTAGCCATGGGTTTGTGATGGTGAGGAAAAGCAGACTGTCCTCCACCCAAACAGTTAAGATGCAAGCGTAATTAGGTTTCTAGTATGGAGTGAATATGTTCCTTAATAAAAAGATGATATATTTTGGTAGCCATTCAAACTTGGAGACCCAAAGTCTCGGCCAACATAAATCAGAATATGAACGACCTAGAAAGGATTTAATGCATTTACTGAATATTTGCTATTGGCTAAGCCCTAGCTTGAGAAACTTTTAAAATAATATTCATACTTTATCTAATCCTCCAAAGGTTAGATACTAGTTCTTTCTAGTCCCCCTGATATTACTCAGTGAATAATACAAACAAGCCAATCCCAGAAGGAAATCCTTCTAGGAAGACCTGGTATGAATAGCAATGGTTTATTCTCAGGCTATGCAGAGAAACCCATTTGTAGGTTTGTTGTGGGCCATGGCCCCAGGACACAATATGGAATGTTTGGAAGGGAGAGATGGGGTGGAGGTGAGGGGCACAGAGTATAGCCAAAAATATAATGAGATTTCTAGGTACAATAGGACAGAGCAAAAGAGGATAGTACAAGCAAAGGGACCAGCATGGGCAAAGGCCAGGAAGCTGGAGAATTGAAGAGAGTTAGAAGGGAGGAAGCTAGAATTCTAGACAAAGGCAGATCCTAGAAAGCCTTGTGTCTCAAACCAGACAGCTGAGTTTCTTGGGAGTAGTGGGGATGAGCGAAGTAGGGCAAGCTAATAATGATCAGGGTTTTATTTGAAACAGTCACGGGGTAAATACGGCTTCTTATGATAGCCAGTCTCCTTGACGGGTCCAGTGCTGCCTACCTCTCATGTTCTTTTCTTTTCTTTATTTATATTTTTGTCAGTTGTGGGGCCTGAACTCTGGGCCTGGGCGCTGTCGCTCAGCTCTTCAGCTCAAGGCTAGCGCTCTACCATTTGAACCACAGCACCACTTATGTTTTTTTCTGCTTATGTGGTGGTGTGGAATTGAACCCAGGGCCTTGTGCATGCAAGGCAAGCACTCTACCAATGAGTCACCTTCCCAGCCCATCCCATGTTTTTTGGAAACTCCCACAGCATATCAAGTTTGGTCTGTAGAACAGTAGGCAATGGTAGGAGAAATGACACCTGACTTCTGAGTGATAAAATCCAAACTCCTTCAGCTTCTGTCTCGTAACTCTCAGATCACTTGCTCTGGGTAGATCCAGATGCCTCCTAGTGAGCACTACCACAGGCTGTTGGCTGAGAGACCCATGTGAGGAGATGCAAATTGCTCTAGCCAACCGTCATATCAAGCTTTCAGGTGATCCTAGTCTCAGCTGACATGGGACCTTAAACAAGAATTTAAACCAGGCCTTAAACCGGAACTGCTCTCTTGACCTGTAGGAACTCTATATAATATTAAAGGATACGTTCAATGCTGTTGAATGTTCTGGTAATTTCCTACACAGTCCTAGCTTCTTAATACCCTACTAAAAGGGGAGGAAACAGATTCATACAGATGGAATGATTTTAGGAAAGTCCACACAGCTTTATAAATGTTAAACTCTAGTTTTTGTTCTTAAGTCTATCTTGACTTAAAATCCTCTTTTTCTCCTACATCATGCTGTTTCTGCTATTTCCCTTAGTGGCAGATCGGAGTTCAGAGTACTAGACACAATCATATCCATGCTAATTCATTTGGTACTTCCTTAGACTCCTGCTATGAGCTGGGGACTAAGCTTCACAGTGAGTACCATGCCCTGGTGATAGCTAAGATGAATTAAACAGTGTCTGCCCTCCATTTTCCTTGTTTTCTTAAGACAACGATATGCCTTTTATTATACACATTTAAAAATAAGTATAATAAAAGCTGGCAATGTAGGATAGAATACCAATTTCTAAGCAAATAGTAGAGGAGCAATTGACTCTGTTGGAATGAAAGACTGGCGAGGATTCCTCAGGGTAGGTGAAGTTGGATTGGAGCCAAGCGGGAGGTTGACGGGGGTGGAATGAATGTATTCCTGAGGAGAGAAAACTGTAAGAGCAAAGATATGAGTAGCTGAAACTGCTAAGCACATCTAGGAAGTTGTTGCTGGTTTTGATAGCAATAAAAAGAACATGCATACGTTTACAGGGCCAGACAAATCTAATCAATGCATGGTAATGTGCATTTCTGCCTTGGTAATTACTTAGGTATTTTTTGTGGCTAGTCATTGACCTTAATAATCAGATTAGTGGTTCAGTGTTTGAATTCCTATGACATGCTACTATCTGGATAATAGAAGTGTAGGCGCTTGGTTCATCATTTTCAAATGCATTATTTCATTTAACTTCCACAATTCACTAAGAGAATGTTCTAGGCTAACTGAACTTAAACAGTTTGCAAGGAATTTCCTCATTAGTGATAACTGGGTTAGGTTAAAACTAGGCTTGTTGAGGCCTCTGCATTTTCTAACACATTTGCCTTCTACATATTAAAATAATCTCCTAATTGGCCTCTTCTGTTGATCACTGGGCTTTTTCCATATAGCAATCAGAATAGTCCTTATGCAATATACCTCAGAAGATGCAGTGTTCTTTCTGAGACCTCCCAAATATTGTATCTTAGAATAAAATTCAAATCATTTCCATGGCTCATGGTGATCTGTGTGATTTATCTCCTGAGTACCTTTCTGATCCCATCCCTGGACCTTTGTTGCCTTTCTTGACCTATACTGGTCTGAAATATTTTCTCCCAGTTACTACCTGCCTCTATCTCTTCATTCTCTTCTCTATTTAAGTGAACCAAAAGCTTGCTTGATTGTCCAGTCTACTACTACAGATCACTACCTATTCTAGTATTGCTGGCCTTCTCTATTACACCTAGTGTTGTAGTCTTTTATTCCTCTCTGGTTTATAATCTGTGAGCTCCCTATAGGAAATAAGCAGTCTATATTATTCATTGCTATTTAGGGTGACTCATTTGTCCTGGTTTGGTTGGTGCTTTTCTGGAAGTCTTATGTCCTGGGAACCTCCCAACAGAGCTGGCCATTTACTGCTGTTCCCTTGTAAATACTGGGCTCAAGACTAAAGCTTGTGCAATCCAGTCCATCAAATAATCCCATGAGACATCCACTGAAGACAGAACAAGTAAGCAGTAGTCATCCAGTTTACCTCTTCTGAAACCTTCTTCCAATCAAAAGTCATTGCTTCTTCCCCTTTGTTCCACCATGACAATGCCTACATCTAACTTTAATTCACATTCCATCTTGTTCTACTTGTCTCCCAACCATCCTTTAGATTGTGAAATTCTGAAAGGGAAAGCTATATATTTGTAGCTTACAAGTGCTTTGTAGAGAATATATGCCCAACAAATACTTGTTGAAATATTTGTGTACACGTAGATGTAGATTCTGGAACGAAATTTCCATAGTAAGGTCATTGTCCTACACAATAGAATAACTAATGGGGGTAAGACAAGGGGAGAGATGTGTGACAGGAGTGTGTAGGGTGCTTCAACACAAAGGATGGGTAAGGCTGAGGGGAGGGGGAGAGGAGAGAGAATATGTGAGTTTGTATAGAAAATAGAATATAAAGATGTTAGTCATAGGATTATGGATAAATTAAATGTTCTCCTTTACACTTGAATATTCAAATTTTCTCCTACAAAAATGTGGTAACAGCATATTTTCCCACATTTTTGTTATCATTGGTGAGTTTCATTTTGACACGCACATATATAATGACATATATTTATAATAGAACAAAATTAAAAGGAAGGAAGGAAGGTAAGAAGGGAGGGAAGGAGGGAGGGAGGGAGGGAGGGAAGGAGGGAGGAAGAAAGGAAGGAAGGAAGGAAGTATTATAAGGAAATTAAAAAATAAGCATCCAGAGTGGACAACTATGTTAGCAGTACCTTATTAATTTAGTTCACAAAATATGCTTAGTGTTTTCTTAATATTGCTTTAGTGCATCCTGTGATTAGACTGATGGGTAAATATTCCTCAGAAAATTTTTTTACATCAGTTTTCTTCTTCCATGTCTCATCAGTGCCTCTTTCCAAATTATTTTATCTCCCTTTCGAGGAATCAGATGGAACTCTAATGCTCTCACTCCCAGCTCCAAACCCTGCTCCATCCCTATACTGCTCAGAGATGGTCTCTCATTAGTATTTTGGAGTCCATAACTCCAATTACTTTCCCATCATGTCCCCAGTCCTTGTTTCCTAGTGATATTCTTACTCTTTCTTGAAAGTGTTGTTGTCTCCCTTGCCTCTTAGCTGTAGTCTCTTTCTGGAAGTCTTTTCCCCAACAAACATATCCATCCATATCCTTCCAGTATAGTGAGTACCACATGAGATATAGTTGGCCAAACGTGTGGACGACGCAGGATTGAAACAAATTTTTCTCTGTGTGTCCACAACCATATTATATAACATTATCTCTTCAGGCATACTTTCTTTTTGATATTTTTTCTTCTTCCATTTCTACTGTCTGCGATATTCAACTGTCATTAGGACAGTTGAAACAATCATCACTTTATGTGATAAGGGCTCAGTAGCATATTTCCTTCAGAAAAAGAATAACACAACTGGGTACTTGTAATTCCCACCAATAGTTCTAGCTATCTAGAATTGTCACATTGGTACATACCTGTTATTCTAGTCTACCTAGGAGTCTGAGATTGGAAGGGTTGTTGTTCTGGGCTATCTTGAAAAGTCTTAGACATTCCATCTCCACTGAAGAAAGCTGGATGCTGTAGAGTGTGCCTGCCATTCCAGCTATGAAAAGAAACCCAAATTAAGCAGATGGAATCTCAGGTGTGCAGCGAGGCAGGCAATTAGTGCCATCCTAAAATAACCAGTGAAAAAGCAGGCTGGAGGAGTGGCTAAATGGTAACATGTCAGCCTAGGAAGCAAGGCCAAGCACCACTTTCTACTCCTCCATCTCAAAATATAGCACAGACTCTCCCTACCTTTAAGCTGCGTGTAGGTTTTGCCCATAGTTCATAGAATTAGGCCCAGTGGAGGGTTGCAAGATGGGGTCATCTTGAAACTTAATATATGGAGTTTCCCTATCATTTCTTTGAAGCAATAGTAGCTGATAGTAACAGACATGGTTACTAGGCTAGGCTGCATTTTAAGTACCTTTTATATATCAACTTATTTAATCATCATGATAACCCAACAAAATATAATCATCCCTCCTTTATGATTAAGACCACTGAGGCTCAGAGAACTTAAATATCATGTCCAATGGGTGAGACTTCAGAACCCACCCTCTTAACTCAAGAGTTTAATATTGTTTCTCAAGGAAATGGATTGCTTTGTGGAGTACAGAGGAATTTATAACTGGAGCTACTGAAGCATAAATTACAAGTCTGACTATTGTGGGCATTGTAGAGAACATCCCTGATTAGCTGTTTTCCTATAGCACTTACCTCCAACATTACTTATAGGTAGTAACAGTTGTTACTACTTATAAGTAGAGCTATGAAAAAGCCTGTCTTGTTGCTGGCAGTTGTGAGATTCTCCCAACTGCACAAAATATGTGTCTTAGCATCCTTAGTATAGAACACCCAGTTAAGTTGCAATAAAAATGGGCTGACTTGCTGGTTAATTCATAGTGGTTACCATTAGGAGTCTTTAAAGAAAGGACAAATGTTTATTGTCTGAAATTTCTCCCCATCTGAAGCATTTTGCTCTCTGGAGACTGCTCAGCTAAAAAGATGACATCATCCACCACTCTCTGAGTCCTGAAGTTTAGATGCCATGATTCCTAGGGAACTGAGCTTCCCTAGCGGGTCCCTAGACAGGCCCAGAGTCTATCAAGGACACTCTTCAAGAGTCTAATAAATCAAATTACAATGACCCAGGCATGCTCAGTCAGTTGAATCCCTTGAATAGCTAAAGATATTAATACATCTTCAGGAGAGGAGACATTGGAATGTGCAATGGGACAGATAATAGAACTTTTTCAGGTCAGCATGGATGAGAGCAAGAGCAAGTCTTGAAATTTTCGATTAACTTTGGATAATTCTTTCTAATTTAAGGAAAGAACAAAGAATGAACTTATGCAATGGAATTTAAACACAATGAGGTTTTCATGAGGGATCCTTGTAAGTTACATCCATTGTTACCCCCAGAATAAAGAACCAAAAGCAGAACCAAAAATAAATTGAGAATTCTACAGACGTGAGGAGGGTGGTGTTCAGAATCATTCTTTACTGCAGGAAAGATTTTAAGGTGTGAGTTCTCAGGTTGGACAAGACTAACACCTAAGGCGTGATTGGTCTCTTCCATGCAGAGGAAGATGTTCTAGAGGAAGAGCTTCAGCTTGGCAGGAGACAGAACCCTAGAAGACCTTGACAGTGTCTTTAATTAGCAGTAAGATTCGGGATCCTTTAATTAACTGTGAGACTCATGCATCTCAGTTGGTTCTTCTATAAAATGAGGAATAATACTGCCTTCCTCAAGAGCACTTGAGAAGATTTGAGTTAATGTACAGATGCTGAGCAGACTGTCAATAAACAGGAACGGTTAGTCTTGCATACTACTCTCAGAGTAGTTGATGGGAAGTCATAAGCTCTTCTTTTTCTGAGGCTAGACCACCAACCATGGGATGCTATCACCAGGTCTCCTCTGTGTGTGACCAGGGAACTGGATTATTGGTCACTCAGGCACAAGATTCTTTGCTTCTCTCCCAGCTACTATGATGTTAACTGTTTCAGCTGTTTCTTACTGACCTACACATACTTCCCTTCATTGAGCATTCATTCCCTTGGCTCCCTTAAAAAGCCATTTACCAACTCTCATTCACCAATAATTAATAATATAAATATGTCTGTTTACCTGCATCAATTAATCTAACCACCTATCATCTTATCTATTACTTATCATCCATCTAACACTCCTCCCTCCTTCCTGTTCTCCCATCTGACATTTTTGTTTTGTCTCCTCTCCATAGCTTTCTCTTTACCTGCCCTGCTCATTTCTGTCTTTATAAATTCCTTGACTGCATTATTCTTTTGGTGCATAACATTGATGCCCATATTGTAACCTGTTAGAAAACACGTAACTTAGTCTCTTGTCATAGTTTTCTTTCTGTGCCTCAAAGGGCCTCACATTACACCTATAGAGAAGTGAAACACTTTTACAAAGCACTTACTTTATATCAAGCACTCTATAAAGAACTATACCTAATTACTCCTGGAATCTTCAGAAACTACTTTATCGGATATCATTACTCCCACATCACAAGTTGAGGAATATGAATCGCTAAGGGCTTAATTTTCTTATGCAAAATCATTGAATGGCAGCATCAGGTGTGACTCTCCTCAGACCACGCATCACCCACATCCTACTTGGGCTACACCAGGGATGGCAGATGGCTGCTAACTCACCTTCCATGGACTCTGTGGAAATGAGGGGTTGAAGCTCTGCCATCTATTTGTCATCTTGATCTTCCTTGCTCAGTAATATGAACTCTTTCGTACTGCCTCTTCCTCACCTCATGAAATAGAGGACTATAATTGTCACCTGGACATTGGCCTCTCCCTTGGTGGAGTCCTGCTCTCTGTGACTGCTGGGTCAGTGCACAGATCAGATGTATGACAATAGTCATGATGGGTAAATAACTGAGTGAATTCTATCCCAAGGCAGCTGAGGGAGGCCCACCTTATATTGATGGTTCTGAGACTTCTGCAACATGAAACTGGAAAATTAGCAAATAGAGTTCAGGCAAGCTAACAAACCACTGGAGCTTTCCACCCCAGGGGCCACTAGAGGAAGTGTCAAACTTAAGAGCCCACAGCTGTCCACACCAATGTCATTCGACATGTAAATGTAGGCCAGCTACGTACAGAAATCTGCTCCTGAACTCATTAGGTCACCAAAACTTAGGCTGGAACCTCTAGAGTTTGTGTAAGTATTGTGACTATTTTAAGAGCTGTGAAGGAGGAAACACCACTTCTAAAATATTTTCATTTTCTTTAAGTAGTATATAAAGGAGTTTCCATTCAACAGAATAGTTTACAAATGCAGTGTCTATTGATCAATGTCACTCCTTTTAACATTCTCACCCCCTCCGCTTACCCCACTCCTCTTACACGCTTCTTCCCTAACATGTCTTTCTTTTCTTAGGTTACCTACTGATTTTTTTTGCCATTTAACAAAGCAACTTACATATACAATGCATCTGTGTCATCCCTTTAACATCTTCAATCCCCTTCGATCCACCCCTTCCCTTATTTTTCTCAATTCTGTGGTATATACTGAACTCTTTGCCTGCATTCTATTCCCTTCCCTCATGCATTCTACCCTCTCCTGTCCTACCTCCCCCCAAATCCAACAAACTAAGTACCAGGAAGCACCAGTATGGATCACATTACATTCAAGATGTGGCATGAGAAAAGTACTCTTAAGACATGAGAAAAGTGTTCCTGGTTGGTAACTGGGGGGCCAAATTCTGAGGTCCTGTTTTAAGGGAGAGTTTGGACTAGCAGTGCTGAAAAACATTCCTGCTTTCCTTCCAAAATCTCTGAAGAAGCACTACAGCGCTGGCATCTTCTGGCTTCACGGTGGACAATGCCCCAGTCCTGGTGATTCTGTTGATGTCTGTCTTTCCGTTGTGACATTTCAAAATAGTGTAGCTCCTTCCTGAAGTTCCTGCTATATTTCAGTATTCATTCTAAGAAATCCCAGTCTAAGGTTAACAAATCCAATGGAGGTCATCAAAATTTACTCGGCACACATTTCATGGCATGTAGGAGGTTAGAAATTTAGGACATAAACAAGCAAGGTACTTGTTTTTAATGAATTTCCTGTCCAGGTAGACAGGGGAAGAAGAGCATCTTGCTGCTATTTGAGTACAAGAGAAAGGCTCAGGTCTATCATTTGGGGAATTCTGAAGGTAGTTTCTGGAAAACAGGACTATAGAGCAAATTACTAGGAGAAATGTGTTTTAGATGAGTGAGATTGTCTGACTTTACCACTGTGAAGCAAAGGAATGGCTTTGTGAATCAGAGTTTGCGTGCAAAAGATCTCAATCAACTTGTTTTTATTGAGTCATTGCTAAGAAGTAAATAAGGTGAGACTAGAGACTTGGGGTGGGCCTTTTTGGCTCACGAGAAAATAATTTGGACATGGAAGGATTCTACAAAGGGAAGTTGAGCACTGAGATTTTTGTTTCACTCCTTACAGAGATGATTGGAGGAAGAGTTAAGAGTCATGGCTGAGAAGGAAACTGTATAAAGTGAAAATGAGTTTTTATTAAAACATAGATTTTTTTGACTATTCTTCTTGAATTCATTTTAAAGCTGTTGAAAGTTAATAGAAGTCTTTTCAAGATACAAAAGATTGGAGTGTAGGAAGTCCACAATTAAGCTATTTGTCAAAGTAGAATGTTAGTCAGAACTGATTTTTCCCCATTCTAGTCGTAACATTACTACAGGAGGTGCAGGCAAGATCCATATTACATTTGTAAAATCCTCTCACTGGAGACTGCTACTGCTCTTCTTTTTCCTTTTGCTTCTTCCTTTCTTTCCATCTGTTTTTATATATTGTTTTCTTTCAGAAGCAAATAAGAAAGCAGAGTACTTCTATTTATGGAAAGTGAATTATAAATACATCTGGACCACCTCTGAACTAGTCTGGAGACCACACAGGTCACATTGACTCACATGTACACTGGCCATTCCTGTTTCCTGAGCAGTGTCGTTACAAGGCTAACTTTAATTTTACTGGGTTCAGAGAGAGGGAAGGACACAGTTCTTGCTATTAAATGATCCTTACAGATGAAACACTATTACAGGTGATTTGTCCAAGTCACAGTGCAAATAAAGGTAGGATTTAGAACTTGAGTGTAGCATTCTTGAGCTCAGATTTAGTGCCATTTCCAGTACACCACTGTTGATTCTTAATGAGAAACACATTCTTGGATCTTATAAAATGTTGGAGAGCATGGTATCAAATGCATTTCCCCAGCTTTTTTTCTTTTATTTCTTCATATTCTACATATAAGTGATCCTTTCCATATTCCTGTTCCCAAATAAACTCCTTGCTTTGTTTCCTTTGTGTAACAATGTCTGAGATACAGCTCTCAAACTTTCATTTGAGTGGAGGGTGGTGTGTGTGTGTGTGTGTGTGTGTGTGTATGTGTGTGTGTGCGTGTGTGTGCGCACGCGCACATATGCACATGCAGTGTGTAACATGTTTCCTACACAAGTTGAGAAGAGATGATGTAGAATCAGATATTCTCTAAGGAAGAAGCAGGATATTTATAATCACTGTACAGGAAGTCAACAAGGATCTATGTCATGTAACCCAGCCAGCTCCAGCCATTCTCCCTACCTATAGCAATTTTTCCACCAACAACTCTGTGGACAGGAAATCCAAAGTCTTATACATTGGCCTTCCTGCATGTCAGTTGCTCAGATAATGGCTTTATAGTGACAGTTGGGAAATGAGCTGGCATAGAACTGGTATAGAACTAGTATAGAAATTTAATTGAAATTGTGTTTCAGGATGTTAGGATTATAAGGAAATGCATCAAAGTTCTCCCAAGAAATTTATACTAGTTGAGCTAATGAGGCGCCTCACATTTGGATAAAAGATGTTGAGCTAGACGAAGACAGATATCTGTTCCTAATTTTGAAGGTGATAATGACATGGAAGCATGAGAAATATCTTGGTCACCTGAGTTGGGAGGAAATGTCAGGGCTGAGTATTTTTCTCAGGATAGAAAGTAAACAGGAAAATCAATGCTGCTAAAGAAAATTAGATATTTGGGTTCTAATTCCAGATCTGTCTAAGGAGCAATATGACCAAAAGGGGAAGAGCTGTATGCCTGGGAAAAGCCAACCTATATCCTCATCCTTACAGGATGATATGGAGAATTCAATGTATTCTCCAACCCATGGAAAGAGATTTGATAGTAAAATTGTGAGTGCTAAAAGGGTGTGGCTGTAGTTCCAGGGTATAGAGTCGAGGCTAAACATGACCGATGGGAGAAATAGCCAGCTGGGAGTGACTGATGAGATGGTTAGGAAGTCAGTTGACATATTTTAGGGGGTCCATTGTTATAGAAAAGAAAGCCTGCGTCTGGGAATGGAAAGCAGAAGCTATGGACAAGGCTAAGCCAAAGCCACATATTTTACTCTAACCCATGGTGGTCAGTCATGTGACACTACACATTTTAAACCTGAGTTTTAATTCCCAATCTCTCACTAAGTAGCCTTGCAGTCTTGGGCAAGTGGTTAGCCACATGTTAGATGATAATAATCACACTTCCCTTTGAGGTGAAGGCTGCATACACTAAACTTTTCCAGGTGCCTAAGGTAAGCATGGACTCATTTTAAAGAGTGTGATCTATGACAGTAGAATGCCTGGGTTCAAGTTCTTTCTCTGCTACTTTCTACCCATGCCTTATCAGGCAAGTTAGAGAGGTTCTGTGCCTCCATTTCCCATCTCTACTTCTGGAGTAGGGCTTTACCTATCTCTTAGGACTGTTGTGAATACCAAATGAGTCAATTCACATAAATGTTTAGTGCCTGGTATAACAGCAAGCCCACAATAAATGTCACTTTTACATGGTCATATTTATTATAATTATTATTAGTGAGTATGTTTTTAGCCTGTGTCAGAATCCTCAAGTAATTTTAGCCAGAATATAGCCTATAGGAGGAACCAGTTCCCAGTATGAACATAGCAGTTTGGTCTTAACACTGAGTACATATTATTGCACTTGAACAAACAGATGCTGCCTCTAAGTTTGGACATCAATGGACTTGAAATACACATTAGCGTAATCTCTTAACCATATCCTATAAATATTCATTAAATCCTTGTCACAACAAAGAAGCCCACCAGCAAATTCCTCAGGCAGCTAAGGTTCTGTGGGAATCAGAGAAGCTAGGAGGCTGAGATTTTGTAGGGATGGAGCTGCAAACCCCATGAACTTTCTTCTCTTCCTACTGAGAGTTCCAGCACATTCTCATTTTGCTCCTCAGCCATGTAACACTGGTGCAAAGTGAAGAGCATTTGCTTTCTAAAGAGATGTTGGATTAATGAGCGAGGCATTTGTGAAGGAGAAATAAATATGGCTACTGGGATGGCGAAGATGAGATCTCATAGCCCAGTTGGTAGCTTAGGACGTGAGGCTTCCTTGTGCTCAATAGTAGCTTGAATGAAAGGCAAGAGTGATTCTGGGAGAAGATGTTTCTGGAAGGAAAAAAAAACCTGGAGATTCTAGAAGCCCTTACTATAATGTCCTAGACATAGTCCTAAATAGAATCGAGTCCAGTGGCTTCTGTTCCCAGAATGAGGCAGGTGCAGCAAGTGGAAGTCCTTGAGGAGAAAGTCACACTCACAATTAGGCAGGGACCGCCCTTTCATTTCATTTAGACCCAGCCAGACTCTGGGGGGCAGGGCACAGAGAGGGTATGGTTGGAAGATCAGCAAAAGTGGAGTGGGAAAACAACAACCACTGGTCCTTGTTGGGACTGCTTCATAACAGCAGGAGTGTTTGCGCAGGTCTTGTGTCAAGGGTAGAACAGGAAGCTCTATAGCGTTTGTTGAATTTCCACTTCATGCCAAGCAGTAAATGTTATTCATCTATTATCTCATTTAATCCTAAGCTCTTTTAATCTCCATTTTATAGGTGGGGAAATTAACTTCAAAGACATTAGGTTTTTGTCCTAGATCACACAGCTTTGCACCAACCATGATTCAAATTCTTTTGATGTCAAAACCCTTGAGAGTTTTCGAGCTTCTTGTTCCTCTTAAGCCTTTTGTCCTAGAAAATCAGGTAGGTAGAGATCAGGAGCAGAGATACAGCTGGGAAAAGAGCATCTACACTTTAAAAGTAAATTTTCTTTTTATTATCTTTAAGTAGATGTTCAAAAGGGCTTCAATCCAATATGTCAGTGTATGAGAACAATGCATCTTGATCAATGTCACTCCGTTCAATGTCTAGACTTATGTGGGCACAGCCTACAGTAATAAGTCAAATACTAAGTCACACCTATTGGTGGCAAGTGTTCTTCCTATTGAGTACTTCTGGAACTGGCTCTGGGACAGAGCACTGCAAGATTCCTAGTGACAGAGATCAAGGACTCATAGAAATATCTGGAAGCCCATACATGTAACCCTAACCTTTAAAACCTGCAGGCAGAGACTTCTGTTCATAGATTTTACTGCTTGACTCAATCTCTTCTTCTTCTTTTATAAAACAGATTCCTTCCAGGAAAGAGGAAAATGAGAAGATGAAATGAACTGATTAGGGAATACCAGAAAATTGCTTCAGTTTGTATAAATGGACAAAACTGCTACCCTTCTTACTGTGTTACTCCATGGCGTCACAGTGCTGGCGGGGAACAGGGCAAGAAAGAGCTGGAAACTGGATAGCTTTCAATGTTAGCCTTGCAAATGGCTCTGTGATCTTATGCAAATTTCCTAACCTCTCTGGGCTTTAGTCAAACCCTCAACAAAGTAATCTCTAACATCAATACCAACGTAGCTCTTTGAAACTGATGAAGAAGCAGAGCAAGTGTTCAATGGCACCTGTAGACTCATGATGGGAACCTCACACTTATTCACTTTCCACACATTTCATTTCCCCACTCAGAGTCCTGACTGCCTCTCCTTTCAACCCATGATGTAGCTTGGAGATGATATTCTCAACTCTACTGTGCTGACTGGAATACAGAGCCTTAGACAGAATTCATTGTGTTCAAGATCAAATGAATAGGTGAAACTAGATGAGTATTGAGGGCTTCCACCTGTAATTCTAACTATAGGAGAGGCTGAGAATGGGAGGACCACCATTTGAGGCCGGCCTGGGTAGAAAAATAGCTGGCATGTACCTGTCATCCTAAGTTTTATGGGAAGCTGAGATGAGGTAGATCACAGTTCCAGGCTAGATTAGGCATGAAAATATGCAAGACTCAATCTCAGTGGAGGGGATCTGGACATGGTGGCAACATGCCTTTCATTCCAACAATGACAAGACACCTAACATAGGAGGCATACTCCCTGTCAAGAAGTGAGACTTTAACTAGAAATTGAAGCTAGAACAGGCTACCCAACCATTGAAGCTACTGAGGAGGATGAGATTTGAGAATTTGGGTTCCAAGTCAGTCCAAGGAAAACAAATCCCAAAGATTCTTATCTGTAGTTAATCAGCAAAAAGGAATAAGAATTGTGGCTCAAATAATAGAGTACCAGCAATGAACAAAAAAGCCATGGGAGAGCTCAAGGCTCTGAGTTCAAGCACATGCACACACATGCACAGACACACATACATAAACACACAAATTGGACTGGAAGTATGGCTTAGCGATAGAGCACCTGCCTAGAGAGTACAAGGCTCTGAGTTCAAACCCCAATACTGCCCAATAAAAAAGAGATGAGACTGGACATAGGGAATTGATATAATGTGATGTAGGAAATGCATATAGTTATGGATAAAGGTATAGTTTAAAAAAGGCATCAGTTAAAGTAAAAAAGCTGTGACATATCACTGTACATGTTGTAGAAATGAAAAATCAGAGCTGCAAAGAGGATAACAAAGCTCATGCTAGAATTCCACACTAGGTCTAGGCTGTCAAACCAATCATGTATACAACCCCAAAGACTATTTACTCCCTTCCCAAGGCTGTAGACTTTCTTTAGGTCATCACTGAGGCCTTATGTGTGTCAAACTCTGATCTAAGCTCTGGAAACAGTGAAGACCAGAGTCCCTGTTCTCTTGAAATTATATTCCCATCACTGATAAACAAGGATCTGAAACTATTATCTGGAAGAAAATTCTCCCTTACAGGTCCTGACCAGATTTTTTGGCCTCTAGAACTGGTAGACAATATATTTCTGTGTTTTAGGTACTCAGTTTGCAGTATTTTATTAAACCGTCTGGATGCTGGTTTTGAGATAGATAGATAGATAGATAGATAGATAGATAGATAGATAGATAGATAGATAGATAGATAGCACAGCAATGAAATAAACCATATCATTTTCTTCACTCCAGAAGCAAGAAAGTTTGTTGGCCGAAATGGCATGGACATTGGTAAGAGCCACTGATGCTTGGCTGCTTGTTTTGAAATTCCAAATGAACAATGTATGTGCTCAACTTCTCTCTCCCATATTTGTCTTCCAGACTCTCATATTCCCTGCAGACTTTTGGACTGTAGCTACTTCCCAGCTCACCTCTACTCGAACTTGACTTGAAAGGGTTTACTAAGCAAATTAATAATGTACATGAGATTGCAGCCAGCAACTTCCGTGCAGCAGTGGTGGTGAGGGCTTACTGCACAATAATTGTTTGCATACAAATGGAGGCTTCTGCTGAAAATGGCTGCGATGCTTCGGGAAGCAGGCCATCAGGGCTGCTGATGGGCACACTTTGATACCTGCTCAGATCATTTTTGCTGTTACCCGAATCATAGGGAATATACAAAGTGCTTTATAGCTTATGCAGGGTTTTTTTTACTAGACTTCTCATTTCTTCCTCTCTATTATTCAAGGAGATGGGTGTTAGCACGGTCCCTATTTTAGGGATGAGGGAAACGAAGTTTTGAGAGGTTGAGAAATGGCTCATAGACTCAGGGATGCCATCATGGGGGCTGTTAACCCATCACTTCTGCATCTATCATTTATTCTTCCCTCGTTGCAACCCCTCTCCCTTCAACAAAAAAGAACGAGTCCTTCTAAATTTCAGTTCTTTACTAACCTTTTGGCTTTTTGTTTGTTTTTGGTGCCAACACTGGACCTTGAACTCAGGGCATTGTGTCCACATTCAGCTTTTTCACTCATGGCTAGTGCTCTACCAATTGAACCCATACCCTTAGTTTGGCTTTTTGCTGGTTAATTGGAGATGAGCTGTCTCAAGGCTGCCCGGGCTGACTTTAAACTAAAATCCTCACATTTCTGCCTTCTGAATAGCTAGAATTGTAGGTATGAACCACAAGGGCCTAGCTAATTGGTTACTGAATGTTAAGAAAACAGTCTTCCACTTAATTTTCATCTATGAAGTATTGTTATTCATATAAAGAAACAAGACTCAGAGGTGTTTGAGGTTGTTTTAAAAACATTTTTAAGACCACTTGGTGTAGTAAGAGCTACTTAAAGTTAAAGCTCAGCTCTCGTCCACCCATGTTTTTGTGGACTGTACGGAGGGAGGAGATGTTCAAACCAGACTTAGCTGGGCACTGCTGGCTCACACCTGTAATCCTAGCCACTCAGGAGGCTGAGATCTGAGGATCATGGTTAAAAACCAGCCTGTGTAGAAAAGTCCACAAGACTCTTATCTCTAATAAATTACTCAGAAAAAGCCGGAAGTGTCTCCGTGGCTCAAGTGATAGGGCACCAGCCTTGGCTACAAAGAGGCTCAGGGAAAGCACCTAGGTCCTGAGTTCAAACTCCAAGAATGACCAAAAAAACCCAACAACAACAAAAATAAAACAACAAAAACCACCCCCCCCAAAGAAACAAAAACAAAACAAACAAAAAACAGATTTAAGGACCCCAGTAGGCCTACTTTTAAGACTTCTAGGGGTGGATTTTATTCTCTGCTATTGTAAATTCCCTGATGATGCAGATGTTGGGATTCTCAAGGGAATGCTATTTCATGTCCTTTTCAGTCCAGATTAGGGTGCATGGATTTCCTTTGCCTTCAGTTCTAAGATGTGGTAATGAAAGTATTCCCCCAATGTCAGGGGAAAGACACACCAGCTGCTCCCACACAGCTCTTCTCCCCCTGAAGAACGAAAGCCCCAGCTGTCTTCAGCCAAGGGGCAGTTTCTTCTACCACCACCCTCAGGCAGTCAGGGGACCCAAGTGTTAGTCAGTGAGGGGAAGAAAGCCCTTTGGGACCCCATCCTGGCATTTTCATTTATCATGCAAATGAAAGAAGTGAAATTAGGTCATGTCAGGGACTTGCAAATCAAAATCATGCCAGAGGCTTCTTCCATAGCCACAGAGGGGCTGTGCCGAGGAATCTTTGGATGCTTCTATTTTTGAATGTCCTATCAAATCTGTGAGCTCCTGGCACCCCAATTCCTTAGCATAAGGAATGTCCACCAGTCCGGTTTTACATCTGCAGTGGTGATTCATAGCCAGACTCACCTTCTGGCTGTGCTGAATTCAGGGCATTACCAAGTACTTAGAACAAACAAACCAACAGACAAAAAGCTGTGCAGTTTCAGGAGCCAGGTGGATTCTACCTAGCTATCATTGTGAGGGGCATTCTTTCAAGATGGACATTTGCCTTCATGTAGACCATTTTCCAGTGGACTTACTGGACAAATAGAGCCACTTAGATGAACCAGGTGATATCAGCCAAGCTTTTCTGTTTTCTTAGTCTTGGCTCATCCCTAACTCCTTTTCATGGTGCCTAAAACTTGCTGATGCACAACACCCACTGCAGACAAGACAGCTACTTAATTCCTCTTGTTTGCCAATGGGAGGATGCAGTAGGGATATGGATGCGTAGTCAAAGGTCAGCATATAATACCTGATGCTTTAATTTAGTTACACATTCATTTCCTATACCTGCACTCGTCTCTGGGAGGAGGGTTGTTGTACATTTGCATCCGTTCTTTCTCTTTAGCGAGGGTCTGAATTCCTGATTCCCTTCCTAGTTCTCTGAAGCGAGACAGTCAAGCTCTTTACACACAGTCAGCATTTGCTACCTGCTGCTGAATCACTGCCCGAATAAATGAATAATTTGCCATGGCAGGAGCTGTTCTTCATTCAAAGCTCCAACTTCTTTTGATGGATTGGACTTTCCAGAATAAAGAAAACCTCAGCACTCCCATGGGGCAGGTGGTTAGCTGTGGTCCTCATCCTGTACAAAGATCCTGCAGAGTTTTAGAAATGACCTTGAGGTTGGACCCGGCTGACACCTGTAAGCCGGTCAGCTGTACTCCCTCATCAGTAAGGAATAACCAAGTGCTTAATAAATCCAAGCAAGGCAGTAAGTGAGAGGGAGAGAGACAAAATTTAAAGCACTTGTTTTATTTTTAGCAGGTTGGATCTCTTTTTCTGTATTCATAATAATAAAGGTTCTCTCAATCCTGGTTTCTTTGTTCTGTGGTAGAATGACACTAGGCTTTGAAGACAAAACTCACCAGAGTTCACATCTTACCCTTCTACTTACTGCCCTTCAGACCTGGGGGGTAAGGCAGAAACACTCCAGACTCCCCTGAAAACCTGGCCATGTAACAATATCTGCTCCACAGACTGCTGTGCGGGTTAACTGAGGGGAAAAGCATGAAAGTGCATGGTAAACTGTGGCTCCGTGTGTGTCTAATTAACTTATTTTTCTTCCCCTAGTAATCTCATTTTCCTCTCCTCTTAATAATTCCAGAGTATTGGGTGTGGAGGTTGATGGGTTCCCTTGTCAGGATCATACAGGAAACTTGTCAAGTTGAGATTCCCTGGGGGTCAGGGGGTGGTGTCACCACAGACCTACTGGGCAGACGTGAGGAGGAAGGTGTGGGGAGTAGAACCAGAGATCCATGGATTTTTCTGGGGGTTCATGCCCTCTCTCCTCCTTGTATTCCTGCTTCATCTCCTTTGTCTGAGCAGGAGAGGGCAATGGCTTGAAAGATGCTAAGGTCACACAGGGACTTTGCCAGGGAGCTGGGACCAATTCTGACAGCTATAACTACAAATCTCTGAACTTGTCACTTCCCAAGTATCTCACTAGTGCTTATAGCCAACCTATCTCACCCATACAAAAAAACATTCAGGTTTTCATACACAATGTAAATAGGTATATTGAGGACCAAAAGATTGAAGACGCTTGCTCCATGGCCAGCACCCTAGGAGCTGGCACAAATCTATCTGACTGAGCAAGAAAGCCCTTTGTGTTTCCTAACCTAGTCCTTCAGGTATTGAGGGGACCGGACCAAGAAGTTTAGATTGTGGGCCAAAGTAAGAGAGGATCTTATCAATGCTTGGAAACCTCTTTGGGCCTCCTCTGCAGAGATGTCAATGCCCCACTGATAGCTGATGGGATTCTTTGTCAAACATCTAGGCATATTTTTGTCACTTTAAGAAATCAAGGCAATTTCTGCACTTGACAAAGGTAAAAATTTTTTTTCAAGCTTTGGAGGATTGGGAAAGGGAATTAAAAAAAAAGACATTAATAGAATGACATATTTTTAGTGTAACACTTCAGAGAAAACTCCAGGGAAACAAAAAATAAAATGAACGACCTAAATATGGCTCTCTCTCTTTTTTTTTTTTTTTAAATAGGATGGGTTTCAAAGGAGTGGGCTGTGCTGGATCTTCAAATGTCCCAAATCTGTGAAAGATTTGAATACAATGGAAATTCTTTTGGTGGAATCTCTGCTTTGCTGGTGTGAACCACACCTGCTTCCATGCTGGGCTGACTTTGAGCTGAGCATGGGCAAAATGCAAAAACTCTCTTATTCTCGGTGTGAGAGGCTATAAAATTATTGATTGTATTGACCTCACTGAATTGTGGCAATAGTCACCAGAAATTGATTTATAGTGAACATTTAATTTATAATATATGCTATCTATAAAGGTGATATAGCTATAAAAATATATTCAATATTTATATTAAATTGTTACTCAACTATAAGGAATACATGCTATCTGAGAAGAATGTCCCAAAGAAGCATACTTAGATATGTCCTATTTAATTTATTTACAGGGCCTTTATTCGAAATTTGGAGAAATCACTTTAAATTAATCAGATCTCTGCTTTTCTGATATGAAGAATTTCTTGACTATCTTGTGCCAACTCTATGAAATGGGCTATCTGGGACTTCTATACTCTTATGGCTCTTGAGCTTGTTTTACTGTACATTGCTTGTAGAACTCCAAGGCTGGGCTGGTTGTGGTTCTAGATTCTGGAGTTGTATCTAATAAGATAGAATAGGTCTCTCTGGGTCGTTGGAATACTGGGTACTTGAAGTCTTTAGTTTAAAACTTTGCAGCTTCTGATACCATGCCTCTTGCAATTGTCTGAGCTTACTATATTCCTTCCTTGGGATACACAGGATCAGGATAGGCATTACAGTAACAGATCTATTCTTTATTTTTTTATTTACTTTTATTGTCAAGGTGATGTACAGAGGGGCTACAGTTATATATACATAGATAGAAAGTGAGTTCATTTCCAACATATTAACTTGTAAATATCGCTGTTGCATTGATTTGCCCTTTGTCCTTTATCTTATCATTTTGTTGTTCCCTTCCCTTCCCGAATTCAGATAAACAATACCCAGGGCACCAAAATCAAATACAGTGACAATGGGGGATAAACCAAAAAGTGGGGGGAAACATAAAAGAAAAAAAGATCACATAGTACAATAAAAACAACAAGAACAACAAAGAAAAACCTCTTGTTTCCATGTTTTGGACTTCATTTCTCTTACCATCATTTTCTTTTGGTCATATGTACGTAACTATTGAGATCTATTCTTATCTCAAAACTTCTACACACATCTTTCTTCATACTCCTATGAGATATTCCAATCCAAATGCAACTCTTTCTCTAAAGCCTTGTATTCTTTCCCCAGACAATGCCAGAGAAGTGGGCTCCAGCATTCTGTGCTCAAATGTGCCCTCTCAGCTGTCTGGATATCTCCCACTCCTTGACAAGAAAAGGCTATCTAGCTTGATGCAGATTCAAGAGATTCATATGAATCTGGCCCTATCATTTTCTCCTTTACTTTAGCATTTCATTTTCTCCTTTTCACATTTCCCCAGAATTAAAGATCCAGCTTTTCTTTCCTCTTTCTGTGTAGAAGGAACTTCTTCCACATCAAATCCTTCTCCCATTAGGATTCAAGGCTTAAAACAGGTAGGTAAAGAAAAATCTCTAACCAAAGAAGTAACAAACAAGTGATTTTTCTTTTTATTTCTTTTTTCTTTTTGTCCGTCATGGGCTTGAACTTAGGGCCTGAGCTCTTTTGCTCAAGGGTAGTCTTCTGCCACTTAGAGCCACAGCACCTTATCTAGTTTTTTGGTGGTCAACTGGAGATAAGAATCTCATGGACTTCCCTGCCCAGGCTAGCTTTGAACTAGGATCTTTAGAGCTCAGCCTCCTGAGTAGCTAGGAATTATAGGCCTGAGCTGCCAGAGCCTGTCACAATTTTAAAAATCATAGTATGTCTTCATACTTGAAGTGTGTTGCCAATACTTGTTTAAACTCCCAAGTTTCTATATATAAATCTACAATTCTCTTTAATCCTCTCTTGATAAGTGAAAGTTTGTCAATGCTGAATTTACATTTTTTAAATTACATAGTAATTGGTTACCACTGGTAGACTCTACCGCTTATCGATTGATTCATTTTTAATAAGTTTTTTATTGTGAAAATACTGTACAGAGGGGTTATAGTTACATGAACAAAGTAGTTACATGAGCAAAGTACATTTCTTAACAAGCATTGTTGCCTCCTCCTTTGTTTTTCCCCTCCCCTCCTTTCCCTCCCACCTCCACAACTCCACTCCCCCCCACCTGCCTAAATTGTAAAGTTCATTTTTCAACATAGTGTCTTGTACATCTCATTGTTACAATGGGTCAGCCTGTATCCCTATTTAAACATTTTGTTTTTATATACCATCAAAGGGTAGAGTTTACATACTGCCTAATTGTAGATATTCTTGACCACTTCCCTTCATGTTCAATTATGAGTCTGAGTCACACATGTATGTTCTTTTCCTCAGCTTCGTATCTATGTACATTTCTAAGATTCTTTCCATTTACACACTTCTGAGACTCTATGAACAGTGATCTACCATGACCATCACTAGACTAAGCACTGCCAGGAGTATTGTACACCAGATCCTAATATAAACCTGAGCACATAGTATGCTATAGATAAGTACATGATCTGGTCAAAGATGTACACCTAACACTTATTTTAAAGTGAAACAGAAGGGTTATAAAACCTTCTAAGACTTTTTCAACAGATCAGAACCAACTGTGAAGCCACAAGCAAGTTAGTTGGAGCATCAGAGCTCTGCGAAGGAAGAAGTACAGTACAATTCTTGGATAATATGGTTATGTGAGTTCAGTCCAACAGCCATATACCCTAGTGTATCAGCAGGGCTGAACTGAGGAGTGTAAGGGATGCCCACAGGTTTGGGCAGTTTCTGATATACATGAAGAAACAAAGCAAAAGTGTAGAAAATAGAAAGCATCATATAGCAAGAGGATTCTGGGAACTCAATGTTCAGAATCCCGAGATCTTGGAGTTAGCTACTTAGATCCTTTTCTCTCCCACCATCTTCACCTCACACCTTCCTCTTCTTCACTTACAACACAACTCAACTTACTCTTTTTCCTTCATATGCCCTCAGGCTGAATGAATTGGAGTCTTCTGCCCACTCACTCCCACAGTGCTGCACTGTCATTGATTATTTGTCTGGCATACCCATTGTGTTGTGACTCTTTTAGGGCAGTGAGTGTAATGCACATCCTTTCTCCCCTGTAGGGTCTTGGACCCCTTATCCGAAACATTGATTTCTCCTTGAGAGAATCATGCCAGCACCCCTCTCGACATGTATGATTCAGATATGGTGGCTGATGAAGAGTTTCTCCACACATGTCCTCTTTCTGGCGGGCAAGGTTCTCTCTTCAGGTATTTTGAATCTTAAAGGAAATGGCAAAGGACTTTGAAGCAGAATTATTCAGTTTACTTGTTTGTAGTTACACAAACCACTCACCTGTGCTTTTTCTTTTTCTCCCTTGGATGCTCAATGTTTTCCTAACTTGGCCAAGTCCTCACTTCTTTCTTTTCTAAAGCTAGAG
>NW_012267277.1:6035156-6082308 GCF_000151885.1 Dipodomys ordii | reverse complement strand
GATATATAAGGATCTAGCTTTAGTTTTCTACATGTTGTTAACCAATTTTGCCAGCACCATTTACTGAAGAGGCTGTCTTTCTTCCATTCTCAAAATGTAGACTATTGTTTTGTAAATACATTCACCACCAACACTGGCTCCTATCCTACAGCATTCTTGACATACCATCTTAACTTACCAATGGAGAACCTGATAGTTCTAGACAGCTCAAACTAGATGGAAAATTGTCCCAAATGAATTCTATCAGACAGTTCTAGTTGTTAGAAAGTTCTTCCTAAATGAGTTAAAACTTTACTCACATTAAGTTCCCTCAAACTATATCTTGCTCTTTGGTGGGATCCTGAGAATTCTTCCATCAGATAATTTCAGAGTCAGGGCTAGCAACATCTACAGGGTTTCAGGGCTTGCTAAGAGATCTCTATGGGATAATAATATATCACATTTGAAAGGCAAATAACACCTAGAGGGTTTTCAGAGTTCTTTCCCAACCATTAGGTAATTTATTCTCACAAAAACTCTGAGACACAGATTGCCGTGGGATTCCTAGTCTCCATTTTACATATCAAGAGACTATCCCAGAAAAATTGTATAAATTTTTTCCAGGTCACACAGCTAATAAAGGGCAGGGTTGAGACTCACTGCCTGATCTTTATGGCTTAATTCTATCCTTTCCTCAGTTCTAGCATGAGTCCCTTACCACCGGATGATAATAGTAATCTCAATGATAAAGATATGATTTTTAAAGGAATTTCCTGTTGAAGCTACTCTCCTGTAGATCAGCTTAAAATCTTTGTTCTCAGAAGCTCAGATTATTTGTATTTCACAGTTGAGGAAACCAAGGTTAAGTACAGCTAAGAGATTTGCCCAAGTTGCTAAATAATGCATGCCCAAACTGGCACTTCCTCTAAGAGCACAGATATCAGCCACACTCATGAGATGGATTGTGCTTATGAGTAACCTGGCACTCTACCCAGGTCTCCATGTGTTCCCAACAGTATTTTTAGCTCTAGGGTTTCTATCAGGTCAACAGCATTCCCTTACCTACCTCTTTGTGCCTACTGGGGCCATTGAATTATTCACTGCTTCCTACTTTCTAGGTCTTCTTCTGTCTTTCTTCCTGTATTATGCTATTGACCATTTCACAAAGTTTAGTTAAAATATTTTGCTGTTAAGTGACTTACAAAGGAAGGGAGAAGACAGACAGCACCTATGGGAGGTATTTGGGTCATTATTTCTCTCTTTGCAGACAGCGCCAGCTTAGCAACAATGTGCATCTCACAGTTACATTAAGAGAAATACTAAGACGATGAAGAGAGGAAAGGGGGAGAATGTCATCATAATATTCAATGTATATCATCTGAAACTAGGAAAACAGAGGTGGGTTGGGAAATGTGGGTGTGAAGGATGAAAAGAGTGATCTCAATCAAAATGCATTGTACTTATAACTGGCATGTTGAATGGTAAGCCCTTAAATAATACTACTTAAAGATAATAAAATAAATACTATTGGAGAAAAAAAATAAGAAACAGATCATTCTGTCATACTGCTTCTCCTCCAGGCCTTCCCTTCAAAGGACTGCTGTTTACCTTAATGTTCATTTGCAAAGTTCTATTCTCAGCACTGATAACACTATACAATTATGGCAAAATTAATCATTGGGAAATTAAAGTGGAAGTGCTATCTAAATTCCTAGAATATCCACATTACTATCAAATGAGTTTATTGTGATTAAAATGATTAATGACATTCCAGCAAATACCAGAAAAGTAAAATCATGAATATAAAAAGATGAAAGTCTTATCATCATTAAGGAACATCAAGAAAAGAAGTGAATGCTCTCCTTATCTGCTTAAATTAGGGAAGAAAATCATTGAATCTAGGCAAATAACAAAACCCAAGACCTCGTTTTCTTATACATGTAATATTTAGAAACAACATACTGTAGAGGATGGAAAACAGTGACTCACATGTAATTTAAACAAAGAGAAACAGTGATGGAACAGGACAGTGGGTTTAAAACATGACATTTTACCATGTAATAAATAAGCCCTTTTTTAAAATGGCGAGAAAAGATGGGCTACTAAATAGATATTAGATACATAAAGAAATGTTCAGCATCCTTAGCTATAAGGGAAATGCAAATCAAGGCCCATAGAAATTCCATTTCACACCGATCAGAATGGCAATACTCAAAGAAGCAAACAACAAATACTGGTAAAGATATAAAGAAAATGAAGTCCTCATACAGTGTTGGTGAGAATGTAAGCTAGTGTAATCATTATGGGAATCAGTATGGAGATACTTCAAAAGACTAACAACAAACCTTTCGTATGACTCTACCATATTACTATTGGATATTGGACATATAGCTGAAGGAGAATAAATCAATATTCCAGAAAACACCTACAAATCTGTTTACTGCAGCACTGTTCATAATAGTAAAACAATGGAATCATCTGAGGTTCCCAGTAACGGATGACTAAAAAAAGAAAATGTGAGACACACACACACACACAAACACACACTTATTACACAATCATTAAGAAATATAAAATCATGTCTTTTGCAGGAAAAGGAATGCATTTGGAGGACATCATACCAAGATCAGTAAACAAAATATCATGCTTTCACTCATAATGTGGAAATTAGACCTAAAAGACAATGGTATAATTGCTTTGTAAGTGACAATGAAAAATATACAATTATATATTACATTTTATTTTATATTATGTTGAATATATTGTATATTATGTTATATATTATATTGTATTGTAATTATATTGTATGTTGTATATTACAACAGCTTCTCTCTCCCGAACCCAGCATAGCTCCCAGACTGTGGAGTGAGACTGTCATTTTCTCTATTCCCTGTTGTCTGTATGATTGTGAGAAAAACCCATACGTCCTCAAAGCCTCAATCTCTACTTTCTGTAAAATAAGAAAAATAATACCTGCTTCCAAAATGGTATAAAAGTTAAGATATAGGTCTGGTAGTTGGTGTATGTTTTGTATTTAAGAAATTGGTGTTATATCATCATCATCATTATTGCCATCACCAGCAAGCAGGGAGTGAATGGATCATTAGATTCAGAAAGACCATATCAAGATATAGGCTTATCCAGCTCTAGTTTAGGGACAGTACATACTAGAGGAAATGGCATAGATTTTTCAAGGCCAGTAGATCTAGATTCAAATCTTAATTCTGTCAAATGGCAAGGTTGGCAAATCTAGCAAGCTGTTTGTTGGTAGTTCCCAGCCTTGTTTATTTCATGTGTAACAGGGAGCTGAAACATTTTATTTCTCAGGGTTACTATGAGGAATTAATATGATAACCCAACTTGGATGTATTGCATAGTTGTCTATACATACAATCAGCTCAACAAAAAGTGTCTGTTTTTCTCATTGCCAGTGAGGCTAAGGGGAAATGGTCTAAAACACAAACTCTAATGAGCAGGTATAGTGGACTCTTCCATTCTTAAAAAAAAAATCAGTGGAAGCAAGAGAACTAATATTTTATGTTACCTTTCGGCAGAAGGATCTATGGCTACAGATACTCTGTGATGTTTTTCTCAGATAAGTTACAAATGTGGCCAGGTTGCCTTGAAAGGATGGCTGCCATCTAATAGGCTGGGGTGTTCATCCTGATAGTGTGAAATCCCTTTAACAGAAAGCCAGAGGTTGTCAGCAAGGCTGGCCCTTCCGGAGTGTCTGCTCTTCAAGAGGCAGATAAGGGAGGTATCCACTGAGGGGCATGTAGAAATAGAATGAGGGGCTCTGAGAAGGAACTCTCATTTTGCAAGGCTGCCTTAGGCTGTCTTCCTGTGAAGACATCTCTGAGCACAGGAGTCCTGGATTTGAGGCAGGATCTTCAGGATTTAAATCAGTGAAGCTCTTCTGACTGTCTCTACAGCACCCTAGGTCTCCTCTCTCCTCAGGAAGTTTTGGGGGAGATGGACAGGCTAGTTGATGAAGTAGTAGCTTAGATGAGAAAATTGGGAGTATTATTCCAATCAACACATATGTCTAATGGGACTTGTTATGTGACAGATGATATTTAAATTGCTTGCCATGTTAGTAGGGAGTTTTTAGGTCATTTATAATAGAAAACCAAACTTTAAAAAGAATGTGGTTATATTCATATAACAGAACTTACCAGCAGTGCTAAGTCAGCTCGGGTTGCTGTAACAAAAACTATAGACTGATTCAGGGGCTTAAACTGTGAACATTCATTTCCATACAGTTCTGAAAGCTGGTAGTCTGAGATCAAAGTGTTAGTTGTGTTGAATTCCCATAAGGGCGCTCTTCCTGGCTTTGGAAGATGGCTTCTAGCTGTGGCTTGTCCTCTGTGTGTTCAGGAATAGAATATGCTGGTGTTTCATTGACTTTCTGTGAGGGTGCCAGGGCCCGCCGTCAGGGTTTCCTTCAGCATAAATTGCCTCTAAAGACCCCATCTCTAAATACTGCTTATCATTGTTAAGTACACAGTTCAGTGGTATTAACTACATTCACATTGTTGAATAACCATCACTGTTGCAACCTTGAAATTGTACTGTATTCCTTATTGTATCCTCCTCTAGCCCCTCTAACCACCATTTTGATTTTTGTCTTTATGAATTAGCTACTTCAGAACTCTATTCAGTGAAATCATATAATATGTGTTGTTGTGTGACTGTTTTTTTCCATTTAACATCATTTCCTCATAGTGCATCCATCTGGTAGCATGTGTCAGAATTTCCTTTTCAAGGAAGAGTAATAATTCACCGCAAGATTATATCACGTTATCTTCATTCACCTATTGGTAGACTCTTCGGTTATTGCACATTTTGGCTTTTGTTGAATTATACTGCTATGAACATTTGCACACAAATCAAACTCAATTTAAAAATTTATATGGATGTTTATTGTGATCTTGGTGATGACTTTCTTAAATGTACTCAAATGTATCAAACTGTATGCTTTAAATCTATGCACGTCACAGGATGTTAATTATTCTTCACTATAACTATAAAAGACAAAGAAGAGGATTTGGGGGGGCAGTATTGAAATAATTCAGAGCCTCTCAATTGTTTAGCCCTTTTACTCTGCTTATTTTTTGAATGGGGGTAGGTCTCAATTTTTACATTGACTAGCTTGGACTATAATCTTCTATTTATGTTTCCTACTGTGGACACCAACAAGCTGTTTTACTTTATTGCTTTTTCTTTTTTCTGTTGAGCTGGGGGGAATCTCACAAATATTTTGCTCAGGCTGGCCTTAAACTTCAATCTTCCTCATCCCTACTCAAGTTATACGCTTAAAAGCATGAATGACTATGCCTGTCTAGAAATATTTTTTGACATACCCCTGGAAACCTGGGGAAAGCAGTATTCTTTGGAAGGGCTCTAGCTACTGGGTTTCCCAGTAGCCTTTACCTCAGTGGGAAAGATGGTGACAGAGATGGGGGTCTGGTGGTACTTTGCTAACATTGGTTTTATAGTTGAGAGTCTCATACAATAAAGACATCTACTGTATTTAAAAGTCCATCGAAAGACTAAGCAAACCTTTAGATTAGCCTAACTCTTGAGTTAATCATTCTGGTCAGGGAAAACATGGCACTCTGGCTGATCCAGCCTGGGTAGTGAATATAGGATGCATAGGAAAGGTATATGCTAATTACAGGGAAGAAGTTCCCCTCAAAAAGCAAGTGGTTCTGTTACTAGACATCAAAAGGTAGATTAAAAACTACAGGTGAATGTTACTGTGATGCATTTTGAAGGAGATTGTCCATATATGGAAATTAAAGTTCATAATTTGCTAAAGACCACCTGCCCTGTAAAGTATATTTTAATCTGAAAAAATAACAGTTTAAAAAGAGAGATAGCTACTCAGGAGGCTAAGATCTGAGGATAGTGGTTCACAAAGCCAGCCCAGACAGAAAGTTTGTGACACCCTTATCTCCAATTAATCATTTAAAAAAAGCTGGAAGTGATGCTGTGGCTCAAGCAGTAGAGTGTTAGTAGTGAGCAAAACAAAACAAAACAAAACAAAAAACTCAGCGATAATGCCCAGGTCCAGAGTTCAAGCCCTAGGACTAGAAACGGGAAAGGGGCAGGGGATAGAGAGAAAGAGAGAGAGAGGAAAAAAATTAGTCCTGTACCCTCCTTCCTCAATCCCAAAACAGGTAAGCTGTTTGCAATCACCAGTGAAAAGTTAGCTGAAATCCTGAAACTGAATACTAGCTAGTGCAATGCTATTTATCTGGAAAAAATTCTAATTTTCTCATATAGATGTTTTTGGTAATACTAGGGTTTGAACTCAGGGCCTCACAGTTGCTCAGCAGGTAGTCTAGCACTTGAGTCATGCCCCCAGATCTTGTGTGTGTGTGTGTGTGTGTGTGTGTGTGTGTGTGCTTTAAGATAAGATCTCACTTTATGCCTAATCCAGTTTGGACTACAATCCTCCTATTTGTGCTTTGCCAAGGCATTGGATGACAGGTGTGTCACAGCACCTACTTTTAATAGAGATGGATTCTCTCAAAGTATGTTTGCCTAGCTGGCCTAGAAGTCACCAATTTCAGCTTCCCAAGTAGGCAAGGTAATAGACAGATCTAAACCATCATGTCTTGTCATTATCTAAATTTTTAACCAAAGCAGTTCAGAGTTCAGAAAATTATGGATACAGGATGACCCACTGTAACAACGAGATGTACAAGATGCTGAAAATAAACTTCACAAATTTGTGGGGGGGTGGGAGAGGGGAGGGAGGAGGTGGCGAAGAAAGGGATGGTAGGGGAAATATAAAGGAGGGTGTAACAATGCTCTATAGGAAATGGACTCATTACCTTGCTCCTGTATCTGTAACCCTTCCATACAGTATCTTTAAAATAAAAATATATATTAAAAAAGACAATTACAATCTAACACAACTCCACTTAAGTCAAATTATTAAATATCTTTGTTGACTTAAGAAAAATCAGTCCTTTCCACCTCCACTAAGAAATTACTGGTCAATTGTTTTAGAAATGCCATCCTGGAAGACTTCTAAACATCTCAATCTAACCCTGGTCATGGTGTGATTACTAGGCTAATTTAGATCAAAGGAAAAATGAGCAAGTATTGTGTGATGAGCACACCACAAAGCCTTTTCCATTTTAGCCCTCTTACCTGAGAGTCTTAAGGACATTCATGACTTGTATAAGGGTCATCCAAGCTATTGGATGGCAATTTTAAGACAAATGTAGATCCTTCTGGTTCCAAGTCTGTGCTATGGTGTTTGCTTTGTCTTGTCCTGCAGATCCTACCACAGGACAACGTTCTGAATCACAGAGAGGGGTCCACAGTGAGGTACAAAGACTCCTTACAGGATAACTTCACAGTCATTGTTTTCACTCACTGGGAATGGCATCCCCTTACTCCTACCTGGCAAATGTTGCTCACCTCAAGTGCTTTTTAATTGCCATTTCTGGCTTATGTCTATAATTGCAGCAATTCAGAATGTAGAGGTTGAGAGCTTCCTAGTTCCAGGCCAGCAAGACATTTGCAAGACCCCTAACACAGTGCCTCATGCATATGATCCCATCTAAGAGGGAGGCTCTAGATCTAAGGATCTGAGGTCAAACTATCCAAACATTAATGTAAGCAAATAGGACTAAAGCTGTGACTCAAGTGATACAGAGCCTGCCTAGACAATACAAAGGCCTGATCAGACCCTGTATTAATAATAATGATTGAAGCTGGGTGCTGGTGGCTCACATCTGTAATCGTAGCTACTCAGGAGGCTGAGATCTGAAGATTTCAGTTCAAAGCCAGCCTGGGCAGAAAAGTCCATGAACTCTTATCTGCAGCGAGCTACCAGAAAACTGGAAGTGGTGATGTGGCCCAAAGTGATAGAGTGGTAATCTGGAGCATAAAAACTCTGGGACCGTGCTTAAGCCCCACGTTGATTGAGAATGGTATTGATAAAAAGAAAGGGAAAGGAAAGTCACTTTTTGGGGAGACAACTCAGAAGGTCTCTGGATTCCCAGAGAGGGTTGTCACCTTGTTTTGTTCTTAGAGAGCCCTGTCACCAGATTCTCTTCCCTAGCACTTAGAACCATTAGTAAAATTAATTATCCATGCAATTATTTGTGTAGTGGGTCTCTCTATTCATGTATCCATTTCCAGTTTTTCTTGATGGCAGACGACATGCAGGGTTCCTGCAAGAGGTACTGGGGCTGTAACAGTGTAGGAGCAGAGCAGGAATTGGAAGAAGAAACGAGCAAAGAAAAGAGAGAACAATATGATGTTTCAGCACTGGTCCATCCATCCCCTTCATCTGTAGTCTCTTCTAAGGCTGCCTTTAGTCCTGGCTGTTCCCAGGTTTGCAATACTAGCACAGTGCCTGGCTAAAATAGGAGCTCAAAAGGAAACCCATACACTGTTTAATGAATCAATGAGCAATTCAAGCAATCAATTTAATTTGGCATATGCCTTCCTCGTAGGTGTGCCCATTAATTACCAATTACCAATGTTTACACTCCAGTGTGTAACCATTTTTTGCTGGCTTCTATGAACTCTCTGGGATGAGAGAATTGCCTTCTCAAATGATTTCCTGCATAAATTAGCCCATCTGAAAGTGAGTGTTTATCCTCAGCTCTTTGAAATTCACATCATTCGCACCAAACACCCCGCTCAGAGGGTTCTTTAATTCCAGTCACCTGGGATTTCTTCTTACCTTTGTTGCTCAGCTGGAGCCTAACACCCAGTATCTTATCTACTTGGATTTACATATCAGAAAGGTCTAATCAAAGCCTTCCTGATTGTCACATCCACCCCAGCTACAAATCTGCCATCTAATCAAGAAGTCATACAGCAAATCAACATGCGCTTCTTTCTGAAATCTTTTGCAGGAAAATGGGAAAGCAGGAGTCAGAACTGTGAGCAAGGACAGAAGTCAGCCAAGAGAGAAATATTCCCTCCCTGGCTGTACAACATAGGGGAAGAAAAGAGCCAGGCAAACTGCTTTGTCTGCAGCGCGATAAAGCCCTGGATAGGAGGAGAGGAGGGAGAACTAAGAAACAAGAAGTCACATACATCTAACCTGGTGGCACTTTCCCCTCTAAGGTTCTTAGGATCCACAGGCTACAAAATTCAGATCAGAGTTCCTTCAGTCCAACACTTTCATTCAGGAGCAGGGGGGTTAACAGGGAATGTAACAATGGACCAGGTTCTCATTGTATCCTCACAACTCCTATGTCATAGATTCTTAGTTTTTCCCTTAACACAGATGAAGAAAATGACAATTAACCATGCCCTTTCCATAGCGATCGAGCACATAAAACAGTGATTATTCAGTAAACGTTTAGTCTACCAGATCAATATGTCTAAAAAAATTTTAATATATTTACAGGTCACCTGGCAATTTAAAAAAAAAGGTTGTTTTGTTTTGTTTTTCTGACTAAGTAGGCCTGGCCTAGGGTTCTACAAGCTTCCAGGCTCAGGTGCTTTTTTTTTTTGGCAAGTTGCAAGGATAGTACTAGGATTTAAACTCAGGACCTTGAACTTCCCAAGCCAATACTCTACCACTTGGGCAACAAACTCAACCCTCTGACTCTGTTGCTTTCTTATTATGTTCCTTGGGTAAACCACTTAATTTTTCTGAGCTTCTTTTTCTTCATCTATATTTAAAATAGAGTGAAAACAGGATATACCTAGCTTATATTTCAAGGATTAAATGAAATATTTCATACAGATTTCTTAGCATAGTCCCTGGTTTACTTAGCAAGGGATAAACCATGTAGCAAATATTAGGTATGATGTTTATGTACTTCATACCAGGTATGGTGCTGGGCTTACAGAGATGAAGACGTAGTCTCAAGGAAATGAAGTATGTGGTTGGGCATTAAGGGGGTTTGTCTAATGAGCTGTGGTGAACAGAGAAGGGGTGTGGAGGCTCAGAAGGCAGCTTCCTACCCATGGCAATCAGAGGAGGTTTTAGGAAGACAGGGACTGTTTTCAACATTGCCAGTCTACAGCCGAGGAAGAAGTGTCATGAATAAGTCAGTGATGAGAATATATGTTCATTGCAGTTTGCTGCAACAGGGCTGTTTTTGATCATCCAGTACCCAGAGGCCAGCATTTAGCTGGAGGCCAATCATACCAACTGATTCTGGAGAATCCCTGCCCAAGGACTTCCTGAGTGCTTCAGGACTCCTCACCAAGGCCCTGACTCCAGCCACTTCATTGCTGCCAAGAATCTCAATGAATTCTTTTCTATTCAAACGCAATTCTTAAGCCTTTCTCTTGTGCTTGTCCCCTCTCCTGCTTTCTAAATTCTTTGTAGCACCCAGTACCAAAAGCTAGAGCCAATTGCTTGCACTTTAAAGCCTTTATTTCTCATGGGAGATGAAGCTTTCACTGAGATTCTTCCGCTGGGACTTGGAACCTAGGATAAAGTTTAACAATCCTTTCTGTAAAGAGTAAACCAAAGTCGAGGTGAAGTGACCTGGGTGCAAGTGGAAGGGCCTAGATTGAAAACCTCTATTTCAGCAGTGACTTCAAAGAACACAGACAGGGGTTACAGACCCTACTCTCCTTCTCTAAGGCGTCTGGGGAAGCTGATGAATGCATGTGGCAATCTTTCCAGAAGTGTTAGAAATAGTCCCGTGTATATAAAGCAGGGTGTGAGTTTGACAGTATACAGCTCTCTGTCCCTGAGACCAAATTGACTCTGTCAGTGACAAGCTCCAGCAGGAGCTTGGGCAAGTTACAAAATACTGCTTAGCCTCAGTTTTCCAAAAGGAAAAATGGAGATAAGAATATCTGCTGACAGCAAGTGTGAGGATTGAGTATGATAATATGTGTTGATCAGCTGCTTAGCAGGTGCTCAACTGGTGTGCGAAGGGGATGGGGAAGGGTCATGACACAGGTTTGAAGCAAAGTCACTCTATTGTCACTTATAAACTTTAGCAGCTTGGATGCCCAAAGCTGTGAAGATGGAAATACCCTGAAGCCATTAGGCTGGTGTAAACTGCCCTTGATAATCTGAACCATGGGTCTCTGCAGAGCAGACACACTGCTCATTAAAGCTCCTCCTGATCCCTAGATCCAGTTCCCCAAACTCTGCTGTCCTCATTTTGAACTAGTGGTTGGCCTTTGGGTGGTCACTAATTCTCTCCCTCGATCCCTCCACTGACCATTAAATCTTATCAAAATTCTCATGTGAAGCCTTGTGTGTGTGTGTGTGTGTGTGTGTGTGTGTGTGTGTGTGTGTGTGTGTCTGTACTGGACTTACAGCCTAGATGCTGCCCTATGGGTTTTCTTTTTTTTCCATTCAAGGTTGGCATATTACCATTTGAGTCACAGCTCTACGTCCAGCTTTTTAGTGCTCATTGGAAATAACAGTCTTTCCTTCTCTCCTGCCCAGGCTGGCTTTGAACCACAAACCTTAGATCTTAACTTCTTGAATAGCTAGGATTATAGATGTGAGCAGCTAGCTCACTACATCTCAGATCAGCCCAGTACCATGGCTAGGGAATAAATCACAGTGTAGTGCCATTGTGTACTGGCTGGCCTTATCACACAATGCATCAGCTCAGTGCAGGCAGTTACCGCATCAGAGAAGCCTTGTTCGCCATCATCTTCTCCCACAATTCAGGGCCTAGCTAGCACCAAACAGGGACCCAATAACAGTGGTGCATGCAATCGATCGGAATAACAATCACAGTACTGAGAAAAATTAAAAATGTCACCACTCCAGGCTGAGGAAGACAAATGGGCTTGTCCTGTTGCTGGAGCAGAAAACTTTACACCAATCATTTCATTTCCTATCGTCCTAGAACAAAGAAAGATTTAAAATAAAATGGAATACATCAGCTTTCAGGAGCCTGGGAGCAAGGGTGCCACAGTCAATGCTTTTTTTCTGTGTGTCAAGAAAAGGCAGGCTTTGTCAACCAAGGCACCTGGGTTGAGGCAGGGTCCCTTTGAACCACAGCAGAAAAAGCCCCTCTCTAAACTCAGCCCTCAAAAGCCAGTTTCTTCCTTTCCTAGTGCATATAGAATCTCATTAGCATAAGCATTGTCATGTAATGAGTTGTCAGGCAGAAGATGTAATTATTGGAAAGCGGAGGAAAAATTTCAAAAGTTGAGCTTTAATGGAAAAATGAGATGGGAGCGCTGCCGTTCAAGTATAAAACAAACTTTTTAATATTCATTCCCCTTGCACTCTTTGAAATTCACCTTCAGAGCGCCAAGGTGAACAAGGGGAAAAAAGTTCAATAATTTTCAAATCCTAATTATAATTCATCACAGATGATTAAACAAGGCGGTAAGTATTTGTTGCTCGCTATTTTTTTTCTTACAGTGGACATTTAATTTTAATTAAAAAGGGAGTGGTTATTTTTTTCTTTCTTTTCTTTTCTTTTTTTTTTAATGATGCCTGGCTACCTGTGCTATTTTCCATCTGTTTCTCTTTCCTTCCAGGGAGTCTCAAGTCCTCTGTCCACTAGTACAAGACAAAAACTCAAGATGGAACACAAGACTAGACACTCTCTATTGTGGTATAAGCCTATCAATCAATCTCCAGGGTCTCTATAGCTTCTTGAGTCAATCTAAGTTCTCCCAGCTACCTTTCTAGATCTTTGCTGACTTTTAAATTCCTATATTTCTCAACCTCAGTTTCTGTTTTTCAAAAACAGGAGCTACTAAGCCAAATTTGTTATGGAAGGTGAGTACCAGGTAAGAGGAAAAACTTTTATCGTGGCTCACGATGCTCTCAAGGAAACAATCATGTGCTCTGCCAATATTGCCTCTAGTTCTTGTAACTGACAAATACTTGCTAATTTATTTGCTTAACAAATAAGCTAGATTTCTTTTGTGTACAAGTATCATGCTAATTTAGAAGAAAATGAAAAAGAGAAGTGATTTAGGAAAATAAAAGAAGGAAAATTAACCATTCACTTTCTTTCACGATGAACGCTGTTCTAATTGAGATAGGTAAACAAATAGTTTGAGTTCCACCAGATCCTTTCAGAATCCCCTTAAAGTTGTTTTATAAAAAAGGAGGAAAGAGAGATGAAAAAGAGTAATAGAGGGGTTAATTTGGCCAAAGTACCTTAAATACAGGCATGGAAATAGCACCCTGAAACTAATGAGATGTACAAGACACTATGATGAGAATGAACTTTACAACTTGGAGGGGAGGGGGGAGGAGCTGGGGAGACAGGGCCAGAGGGATGGTAGGGGAAAAACAAAGGAAGGGGTAACAATGCTCCATAGGGAATGTACTCATTACCTTACTCATGTAACTGTAACCCCTCTGTACAGTATATTTACAATAAAAATATATTTAATAGGGGCTGGGAAGGTGGCTCAGTGGTAGAGCGCTTGCCTTGCATGCATGAGGCCCTGGGTTTGTTTCCTCAGCACCACATAAAGCAGAAAAAGCAGGAAATGGTGGTGTGGCTCAAAGTGGTAGAGCACTAGCCTTGAGCTGAAGAGCTGAGGGACAGTGCCCAGGCCCAGAGTTCAGGCCTCACAACTGACAAAAAAAAATTATATATATATATATATATATATATATATATAGGAACTAATATACACTAATGAAAATGAAGTTCAATAATAAAATAATCTAAGGCATGAGAGAGATGAGTAAGTCTTGTATAGTGTTGAGGTTCTGTGACTTTAGAAAAGCCCTAGAACATTTGATACTCAAAATTGCATTAAAACAGTCTATGATATTGTTTCTGCCAACCTTGGAATACAGTGTAAATAGTATGTTGCCTTGCTTTCTTCTCTTCCATAAATCTAACCTAGACTCCAATCCTACTTCAAGCCTAACATCTGTGATTTCCTCTGAATGGACACATTCCTTGTTTCTGTTTCTGGCTTTTCTACATTCACTCTACAAGTTAGGATACAAGTAGGCATGGCGGTACACACCTGCCATCTCATATAGTTGGCATTACAGTTTCAAGCCTGCCTGGACAAAGTTAGTGGGAGAGTTTAGCTGAAAATCAAACTATAAAGCAAAAGGCATGATACAGCACTTGCCTAGCAAGCATAGGGCTCTGAGTTCAATTCCTAGTACCAAAGGGACGGGGGCAGGGAGTGTTAGAATAGATGATATGCCTTCTGTGAAGCCTTGTCATGTTCTTTATGAGAATTCAGTTGACTGATACTGTTCCCACAATACTCTGTTCTTCACCTGATTTCAGCTTAGACCCTGTAGTACACAGTGAGGCATTGCCTTATTAGGCCTCACTCCCCCACCCCACCTAGTAGATGATGAACTCATTAAGGGCAAGAGTTCTAGGCATCTCTTGGTGGGTGGTGAAAACAGCCAATGAACAGACCAACAGGGTGTGTGCATGTTATGCTTGCTTGCTTGCAAGTGACAGAAATAGGTTTCGACTAACGCAAATAGAAGCATGACTTTCCAAGGGGATGCCAGGAAGTTGAAATTTGGCAATGAGGCTGCAGTATCTAACTCATGGGCTGGAAACCAGAGCAAATTTAGAGACCTAAAAAGCAAGAACTGATGGTCCCCATTCTGGAGAATCCATTCCATCACTGCCACAGACTATTCTAGAGTTTTGAGAGGGTCTGGCTGGCTTAACTAGAGTCATTGACTGACCCACCTACTGGATTGGAGCTCAGAGAATCTTCTGACTGATTCAAGGGGGGGAAAGGTGGAAAGATAGACCTCCCAGAGGAATGTAGATGCTATTTCCAAAAGAAAGAGGTATGAGTTCTGGGTGGCCCAAAATAATAAATAACTACTCCAAACAGGGTGAATATATGCATCTCCATAGAAAACTGGTCATCTCCTAAATCAGAACTTTGTCATTTATTGTCTCTGTGTCCCCACAAGTGGCATACTGCCTACTGATACATGACCTTGGTTTACCTTTATGTTGCGATCTACGTAGAATTCTTTTCTGAGGCAGCCTTTTTTCTCCTATGGTACTGAAGGGACAACTTCTCCTTTCAACACTTAAGGCTAGTATCTCCCATCCCCAGCCTTTCTGACAGACAGTGGAAGGCCTGATATAATCATTGTGGCCATCTTCACAATTATCGGTCTTGTCTGATAAATCAATTGAATGGGGACCACAATAGCCATTAAGATGCCCAGAGCAGTCATCCTGGATGGCAAGGCACAACTGGAGTGCTCTTAACACACGGTCCTTTAATCGAGCAAATTTACAGTTGTGTGAGTGTGTGTGTTTTTACCATTTTCTATCTTGTTTTGGTTTCTGAAGCTACATTCTCCATTAAGATCAAGTTTTACACAAGAGACTATGAGGAAAGCAAACTCAAGGCAGACAGGTTTGGATGAAACCCAAGGCTGCTGATAATTCACAGGTGAAGAGGATTAATTACATTACCATGCTTATGACACACCCCTTTCAAAGTGGTTTAACACTGCTGTTTAGTAAATGTTATTTGCCTCTTGCTTCTGGTACCAGCCGCATTTGCATATTCATCAGAAGGGTGCTCACAATATTAAACCTGACCTTTACTAAAATCTTCATTCCAGCATTCCTCTATAAACGCTGATACCTCTTCCTCTAGCTGGAGCCATCATTGTCCCCTCCCTGGGGACCTCCACTGACCTAAACAAGCTGTATGAGCTGCTTCTTTCTGACCTTCCTCCACGAGCATGACTTCTTTCAATGTGTACAATGAGGGATCTGGATTGAATGCAATGCATGCACTCCAGATGGGCAAGCATATAGTGAGCACCAGACGTGGGAAGGAAAGAGCTGCGTTAAGTCCAGGACTCAAACCTTTACATCAATTTTTTTTTCTAGCCCCTGAGTTGCAATAGCCACAGTGGGAATTGGAGACAACAGTTCCTAATCCCCCTAAGATTATGTAGGAGCAAGTGTTCATAATAACAATGAAGAAAAACAATAGGTTTTTGCTTCGTTTTATTATAAAAGATAAAAGGGAGCCAGGCACTAATGGCTCATGCTGGTAATCCTAGCTACTCAAGGGACTGAGATCAGAGGATCACAGTTTAAATCAGCTGTGGCAGACAAAACTCTTATCTCCAATTAACCAGCAAAAAGACTGGAAGTGGAGGTATGACTCAAGTGGTAGAGTGCCAGCCTTGAATGAAAAGCCAAGTCAAAGAATGAGCCAAGCCCTGAGTGCAAGCCTGGTATCTGCATAAAAATAGGTAAATAAACAGACAGATAGGTATATAGGTATGTATGTAGGTAGGTAGACAGGCAGGCAGGCAGACAGACGGACAGCCAGACACAGACAGACAGACAGAGGAAAGAGATTCATTGAGTAAAAGGGATGAGACGAGCAAACATATATACCCAGACAGACACCACTGCCTGGCTAGCCACAGCTATTCAAGACATACCAACTGAAACCTTTGACATCGTTTTGTAGCAGACATGAATGCTCCAATGTACCTTGTCTAAATGAATGATCCACAGAGACATCAAGTATGATCATGAGAAGTTGTCTCAGATTACAATGTTTCTGGATGCCTTGTCAGGCTGCAGTGGGCATCCCCTCCATTCCACCTGTGTCTGGAGGCATATTCTCTCCCCCTCATAGAGGGAATTGGGATTCAATTTGAAGCAAAAAAAAAAAAGTTTCTCTTCAACAATCCTGTTTCTTCCCTATTCCAGTGTTGGTTGGTGGTGGGAATGTAAACTAGTGTGACCAATCTGGAAGGAAGTCTGGAGATTCCTTAAAAACCTAAACATAGAACTATTCTATGATGCAGCTATACCACTCTAAGGCATCTATCCAGAATATTTCAATTCAGTATCTTGTAAAGACACTTGCACACCCATGTCTATTGCTGTACTATTCATGATAACCAAGATACAGAAACAGCTCAGATGCCACTCGATGGATGGATGGATCATGAAAATATAGTATGTATACAGAGGAGAATTTTACTCATCTTTTAGAAAGAATTGTGATCTTTCTAATGAGCCTAGAAAAAAATTATGCCACATGAAACAAGTCAGGCTCAGAGACAAATGGCAAATATTTTCTCTCATATGTGGAAGTTCGATCTAAAATACAAACATGCAGGATAACATATACAGGGTTTTATGCACATATGCACATACAAATTGACTAAAGGGGAGAGACTTAGGGGATTGACTTAGGGGAGAAGAACAAAGGTGAACAACTAACAACCATTTAGTAAAATGAATAACAGGATGCTGAAACATGTTCTGAGGGGGACGGGGGAGCAATGGTGGGGGGACACAAATGGAGGGAGGATGAGCAAATGTAATCATTACATTCAGTGTACACTAGGTAAAAACTGAGCTATATAACTTGAGGGTAGGAATGGGAGCAGGAATAAAGGAGGAGAATTATGGAAAGGGTGACATTGCTCAAGATGCATTGTAGTCATAACCCGACTTCTGGAATTGAAACCCCTCTGTACAATCACTTAATAAAGATAATAAATATCTTTAAAATCCTGTAACTTTATACCTATGATGACTTGGTTCATGTTCTTAATGTTGGTGAAGGCCATAAAAGTGTATCGTGATTTATTTTTATTTCTTTCACTGTTTGTAGCTGAGATCTGTGACCTTACTTGGAATAACCTACCAATTGTTTCCTTGCTCCTTGGATAAATCTTTGTGAGCAATGTATTTTTATTACTCATTAAAAATAAAAAGTAAAGGTAAGTCTTTAAAAATTGTTTTAACTATTATCTTTAAGAGTTGGGCAAAGGAGTTTCAATTCAACATTATGAGTTAAGTGCATCTTGGTCAATATCAATGATAACTCTTGACAAGAATTGCCTTGATGACTACCCCAGTCTCATAGGATAAAGTGGCTACTGAGGTGGGGTGAACCATGCGTTAGCAGTGTGGTCCATGTGGAAAGCTGACTTATGATTGGCGATAGAAAGATTAAGGATGCTGCGATTCCTGAGGTGAAGGACATTCCCTTCTTGCTGACCTCCTGCTGCCTTTTGCATGCCTAGTACAGCATCTCTCACGTTCCACCAGTATCTGAAGGTTTTTTTTTTCTGTTTCTAGCTGCCCAATGAGTAGATGAGAGCCTCCAGGGCAGGAATGATCTCATCTCCACATTCTTCCTCGGTCTTTCCCGTAGCAGGTGTGCTGTATATGGTGCTAAATAAAATGCAAATAAAGCAGAGAGATCAGAGACCTCTACTAACAATAAAGCTTTCTCGATTCTGTATGAAGTACCTGTAGATAACCACATAAGTGAGAATAAAATACATAATCCAATTTTTTGAAGCAGTGTTTTAGGGGTTGGCTCCAGTGAGACAGTAGCCCTATTTCACGTAGAAAAGCCTTTCCTAAAGCTTTTTATTTATCTTTTAACTCTAAGTGCAATTTCCACTTCTCACTATGGCCTGTGTTTTCATGAGAGTTCATCTTAATGTTGCTTAAATCGAATAGGTTTCCAATAACCCTGATGAACAATAGAATTTAGCTACTCATTCATTTTCTTGTCACACTTGCAATTACGTTTCTTTATCCCTAATGTTGAAACTTCACTGGTGGCTTCTTTTTTCAATTAGTATCCCTGACGACTGGGGCCTTTTTGGAAACACCATTTTACTCTTAAAGCAAAATCTGGATTGATAGGTATGACTACCACAGTTGCAATTTCATCATTTCTTGTTTGCTTACCTAAAAATCTTTAGGTAGTCAGCCCTACTTGGTGGTCTAGTGCTTTTTGTGGCATGTAGTCAAGGTATTAAGTAAATCTTCTGGATTACGATCAGAATTATATTTAAATTGCATACAGTAACAGAAAATACTGGAGTATATTAATAAGTTGAAAGTATGCCTTTTTGAGTTTTCTCTTCGGTTGTGTATATGTTCATACTGGGGACATAGCCCAAAAGTTTTGATATTATGATCATAAATACATCTCCAATTACATCTCCTACCAGTCACATCTTTTTCTTTATTGTATTTCAGTTTTCATGTGCAAACATTAGTTTTCTGTCGATCAGGCCCAACCAGACTTAATGACCAAACTGAGCTCATTATCTCCTCTTCGAATTGGGTCTTTTTTTCTGCCTTCCCTATTTTTAAGAGTTATTATCTACTTAGTCATGAAAACCAGATGTCTTGAAATCTTTTTAGCTTGACCTTGAACAGAACTTTGTATCTTTTCCCGTACTTTCCTGAGCTAAGACAGAGCCCCATTTTATCTCAGCTGACCTTCACATTACTCTGCATTAGGACTTTCTGGTTTTGAGCTCAGTCCCATCCCAGTCCAAACCTCATTTCCAAGTGAACCCGTATCTGTGAAAAAAGAATCCAGTTGGGCCACACATTGATTTCCTCTTTTTCCAAGGACCTCATTAAAATTGCAGGGCAGAAAGGAAGAAAGGAAGAAGGAAAGAAAGAAAGAAAGAAAGAGAGAGAGAGAGAGAGAAGAAAGAAAGAGAAAGAGAGAAAGAAAGAGAAAGAGAGAAAGAAAGAAAGAAAGGAAAGAAGGAAGGAAGGAAGGAAGGAAGGAAGGAAGGAAGGAAGGAAGGAAGGAAAAGAGTGTATGTGTGGACAAACAGTACTTGAGAGTGTGCTGTCAGCATATGAGAGATGTAAGCAAGTTTATGACAACCCAGAAGCATTTTTGAATGTGACAAACCTGTAATCCTAGCTACTGGAGAAATGGAGATAGAAGGATCGAGGTCGGAGGTCATTTAATGTAAAAGCATGGGACCCTATCTAAAAACTAAACTAAAAGCAAAGGGACAGGAGTGTGGTTCAAGTGGTAGAGAACTGGCCCTAAGTTCAATTCCCTATTATGACTACACATACAAAAAGAAAAATAGTCTTAAAGCAGATGTATCATAGATTCTTTACCTGAATAGTCAGCTTGTGACTGAAGGGCATGGAGTGGTCAAAGTCAGTCATTACCCAGGAAGAATTACACAAAGGTCAAAATTCAGGTTTGTCATGTGGGTGAGATCAAGTGACCTAGAGGTATTAGAGGAACTGTCTGATAGCTAACATCCTTTTCCTACTTAACTCCCATGCAGAGGTAATAGCCTAATGCCCAGATGTGGATTATTTCTTCAAACCCTGAAAGCAGTGAATTTGTGTATGTGCATATCTGTATTTATACTTACATATATATGTATATATGCACAGTTGTGCTCATAGCATATATATATATATGTTTATAATATAAAGAATGTGTAAAACACAATATATACATATTAAAATTTAACCTCTCTAGTTAAGTTTCTTCATCTGAAAAGTAAGGTCACCTCCAGCTCTGACAATCTATGATTTTTCTCTCCTGTATGCAAATTTACATCTATTCTCTGATCATTAAACCAACCTGCTGAACAGACATTTTAAAAAGAAGAAGAAGAAGAAAAGGGGGAATGTATTGCCCCCTTGGGCTGGGGCTACATCTCTAGTAGAATCCGGTAGGAATTTCCAACAAAGCTTTTGCGTCCTCCTGTCTGCTGGCTTGGTAGGCCATGGATAAAATGTGTGTGTGTGTGTGTGTGTGTGTGTGCGCGCGCCTAGAATAGAGGAGTTATTCTCCTTTTTTATTAATAGTACCATTAAACAAGCTTACTTCTCATTAAATGCTGCTATGCCAGGTGTTTGGCTGAACACTTGCACATATGATCACATTTGGTATTCAAACACCTTCTCAAAGTGAGCATTCTAATTTCCATTATGGAGAAGGGGAAACTAAGGCTCCATGGGGCTGAATAACTTCTCAACATTACAGAGTTCAGCATATTACCAATCCAAGAGTTTATTTCAAATCTGCCAGACCCGTGATGTGTGCTTTTAACCCCTACGTTCTACTGCTTAGTAACTACTTTCATCTGCTCCCTCGAATTCAATTTACTTGTGCCTCAGTTTCTCATTTGTCACATAGGGAAAATCCCTGACTCCTATCACCTTCAAGTTATCACGAAGGTAGGAGCTACTTAGCCTTATTCTTCCTTGATAAAATTAGATGTCACGAAAATGCAATTTGTAAATATAAATTGTAATTTGAATACCTTTGGGGTGCATGACACTCTCCAGTTTATCAGAATCTCAAATACCTATGACCTTACACCAAGCCTATTTATATCTCTTGTTCTCTGCATAGCCCCTGTGGGCATTTGCATTTGTAATCCCTGGGCTAGAGGCTGGAAGCTTCCCTGAAATAATAAATGCATTCTAAGAAGGAAAACGTCACAGTTTCCTTCACAGTGATTTATGCATTTCCCATTTCTTGCCATTGGCAGCTGAAATTTGTCCTACGATGCTTGTCTGGGTATTCAACATAGCCCCTAGGCATGCGCACGTGTGTGTGTGTGTGTGTGTGTGTGTGTGTGTGTGTGTGTGTGTGTGTGTGTTAGATAAAGTAACAAAACTCCCTTGAAATATCTAAAAGGCAGGAAAAATGTAAAGAACTATGCCAACAAATAATATGTTTTACAAATTTTAAGACCTTATGAAAACCAAACCAAAACAGCAACAAAACAAAAAACGAACAACCAAAAAATACCTTAGAGAAAATCTCATTATTTGTACAAGGCTAAAGGCTAAAATACCTTATTCAGCCACTTCAAATTTATGTTCAATTTGCTTGAAATGTAGTTCTTTATATTTAAAAATTACCATACTATGGACAGATAGAATTCTGAACAGGTCCCAAACTAGCACTACTTGCAAATGGCTAGGAGAAAGCATTGCTACTTGTCATGGGTACTCCTGTTAAGTGCTGGACACTGGACTCAGATTGTTTTCTGAAATGTCCATGCTGCAGTCCCTGTCTTTTGTTTCCCAAGTCCTTATGCACTCAATATAGTGGTTGCTATTGATCTACCCTCCCTCCTAGGCTCAGGACTGTGATTGGCGATGTCCCAATGCTCTTCCCAATTTGAGTGCACAGTATTGTTGTAAGATACTCCTGTTGAGGAATTCATCTAGTCACGTTCATCTAGTCATCCTCATATTAGCAAAAGCAGTCGCTAATTACTTTGATAAATCAAAGCTTCTGATACGCATTAACAATCATTGATCATGGTTGCTTCTCACCATGATCGAGGCACTGATCTGATTTCTGTACACATGTTGATTGATTTTAACCTCACAAGAAAAGCACTGTGTTGCAGCCTCACTGTACAAAAGAGGAGGAGATGGAGGCCCAGCGCCACTCACCAGCTTGCCCAAGATCATTTGTTGGATCCCGGGCAGTCCAACTCAGAGTCTAGGCTTTTGACCTAAACTATCAATGCAGAATAACTATATCATAGTCCTGTTCATTTCCCAAAGCTAGGAATAACCTTGAGCCACTCTTTTCTAGCTTCCAAGATTGGTACATTGTCAAGCTAAGCATGCCTACTTTTTATATGAATTTCAATGCTGACCACCTGTCTACCTTCACTGTTGTCACCCAAGTCCCTGATTCATCATCCCCTAGGGAACAGAGGACTCCCAGTAAGCTTACTGATTTTATTCTGACCCCTGCAGTCATTTCCCATGGAAGCCAGAATATTTTGGAGGATTTTTATGGAGAAATAGAGTATGGGGACATGCAGACGGGGCCTCCTGCTTGCAAGGAGACAGTATACAATGAATTCATTTGTTCTCATTAGTTATTTCTGAGAGAGATTCTTGTTTCCTGAGCTGTGATCCACCTATTTATGCTTCTAACAAAGCTAGAATAAAAGGCATAGGCTACCATGTCCTCTTAATGGTCAATAAGGAGTCTCATAAACATCTTTGCCATGGCTGGCCTTAGATTGAGATCATTCTAAGTGGCTAGGATTATAAGCACAAGCCACAGGCACCAGGCTTAGAATAGTTTTTTTTTTTTTAATGTTAAGCAGATTATGTCATCCCCCTGCAACAAATCCTCTAAAGTCTTCTTATCACATTTAGAACAAACCCCAAACTGCCACCTGACTTCATTTATAAGTGCCCTGCTCTGCTGCAGACCTATCCAGACCCTTGCCTTTTCTAATATGCAAGCTCACCCTCCAGCATCCTCCGGCAGACCATTCCAGTCCTTATTCCCACACTTCAGTCAGCTATAACCGTCACCTCCTTAGACCACTTGCTGCTGCAAACAGCTGCTCCAGCTCTGTGCCCTCACCCTGCTTTCACGAATCATCTGCCGCTGTCTCCTGTGTGCATCTGTATCTGTGCGTATAGATGATCTGATTACTGTCTGTCCCTATGGTGGGCTGCATTATAGCCCCAAACATGCCCACATCCTATCCTAATCCTTGGAATTTGTAACTCTGTGAATAGTTGCCTTACATGCTAAAATATATTTTGCATTAAATGAAGATTTATTAAATGATTAAATGAAGACTCCTGTGATGGGGAAATGGCGCTGAATTATCTGGTTGAGCCCCAAGTAATTATATAGTGATTATAAAGAGGAGGGTTGGAGGGTCAGAATCAAAGAGAGAAGTAATGGTAGAAGAGTCAGGGAAGAAAGAAGAGCCATGCTGTTGGTTTTGAAAATTCAGTTATTAGCCAAGACCCATGCATTCATAGAAACTAGAAGGATGAGGAGATGGATTCTGAAGCACCCATAAAGAAGGCGGGATGGATGACACCTCAGTTTTCACCCAGTGAAACTGAGTGCAGACTTTTGACTTCCAACCAGAACACTAAGGCAGTGAATTTGTTAGAGTGTCCATAGGAAAGCTATACAGTGTGCCCTTCCCCAGCAGAATGGATAATGCACGGAGATGAGGATCAGCACGTAGAATGCGTCTTAGGTTATAGAAGGCATTTAAAAACAATTGGTTTAATAAGTGAATGAGCACATGAATTATCTGTTTATGTCTGTATCTTCTACACTCTGCTAAGGGTGGAGGGCAAAGACAGGACCTAATTCCTATCTGCATACTTACTGTCCATTCTGCCTGATAATGCAGCAGTCACTTCAACTTGAATGAACTGATGGAAGTGTATTACATTGGGCACATAGCCTGATCTGTAAGTAGTTAGTAAAGTCACAGTCATCTATGTTACAAATGTCATTTGAAGATAAAACCCTGTGTGTGTGTGTGTGTGTGTGTGTGTGTGTGTGTATGTGTGTATGTGCACATGTACGTGTTATGGATAGAGCATATAGGGAGAATTATTTTTTTTCATTTTCCCCATCTTGAACCTCTCAACATGGAGCTCAGAGTAAAGAAGGCAGTTATAAATGAAAACAAGTTCAGTGCCATATATGTGTGTGTGTGTATATATAAATATATGAAAATCCTCATTCTCTTTCAGAATTGCTTCTTCAGTGAAAGAATACATTTACTGTTCTCCTCTGGAGGTTCCTTCCCATGAGGCTCTAAGAGCCTAAGGGAGGTAGGAGGTCTAAGAAGGCCTTGACCCCTACTCTGCAGCTGCCCCAAGGACTATAGTTGCTGTCAGTTGCACCCATCTCATGAGTTGAGGTTATAGTGCAGTGGGGTGTCTTCCTTCCATGGATTAGCAATGAAGCAACAATTTATATGCTCAGAGCTGTTTAAATGCATGCTGTGTCTGCATGCCGGATGACATCATCCTTCTCTAAACAATCATCTTTTCCTCAGGATTTTCCTGCTAAAAAACTTAACATAACACAGAATTCTAAAATAATAGAGTAAAAGAAAAAAACAATATCCAGTACTTCTGCCACAGCTAAATGTACAGAAGTGATACAACCTAGATGATGTGAATAATTCTACCCGTATAAGGTTGACAGAGATATGGACTAAGGATTCCACAGTAGAACACCCATGGTGCCTTGGGGTCATAATCCCAGGTAGGCAACTATTGGCTTTTTAAGAAAAATAATTGTATTGTCAAGGTGATGCAGGGTTACAGTTACATACGTAAGGTAGTGAGTACATTTCTTGTCGAACTTATTACCCCCTCCCTAATTTTTTCCCCACATTCCTTCCCCCCAATTCCTCCCCTCCCTTGTGTAGGTCATCTTATGCCTTTTATCCTGTAAGGTGAGAATAATAACGTTTAACTTTGTCCTGTAAGGTACGAATAATAATGTTTAATTTCCAGGTCAATGTGAAGTGTACAAATACACACACACACACACACACACACACACACACACACACACACACACATATATCAATAGCTGGAAGTTGGGTCTCACAGACAGCTCTCCACAGACCCCTGGAGGACAGCATAAAGGATCAATGCAGACTCAGTGGATCCTATAATGAATGGCGAGTTACAGGCCTTCTTAAAGGGACAGCAACAGCGGAGCCTCATCCAGCTGGAAATAATCATGTGGAAATGAGGGCTTGGTATGCCAGAACATCCACTTTCTAAGAGAAGCCAGAATTGAATTTGTCACCTAATCTTTTATTTATTTATCTATTTATCTTCTTTAAAAATTTATTAATTTTTACTGGAGAAGTGATGTACAGAGGGGTTATAGTTACAATGAGTACATTTCTTTTTGAACAGTTTACTTATTTTCCCAGTGCTAGAGTTGGAACTAAGGGCCTGTCAGTTTTATGCTCAAGGTTAATACTCTACCACTTTGAGCCACAGCTCTACTTCTGGCTTTTGGTGGTTAATTGGAGATAAGAATCTCATGGACATCCTTGCCTGGTCTGGCTTTGAACTGAATGCTCAGATCTTAGCTTCCTAAGTAGCTAGGATTACAGGTGTGAGCCACCATTACCTGGCTAGTCTCTTAAAATTTTTATGTTATCCACAAATTTAAAATGAAATAAGTCAAAACTATTGATAGATGAAACTCATAAATAGAACAGAACCTGATCAAAGGTCCATCAGTTAATGATTTTCACTTTGAATAAATTGTCTTTATTTATTGTTACTTGGATGAAGGTTTTAGACACAGAGACATTAAAGAAATACTGTCTTAAAGTAATGCTTTCAGTTTAGCGGCACCATTGGATATAACAGAATCATGATGAAATTTACATTGCGTTGTAGTAAAATAAGGGGAAAAGTTTATTCTTCAGCTGAATGAAAAGCAAATGGACTCTATTAAGGCATTTGTAAAGGAAGGCCTTGCTATTTCTTTTGTACCACACTCTTCTTTCTTTAGGAGTCGATTGTGACAATGGTTGATTTGTTTCACTTATCTCCCGTGTCCTCACTTGGAAAAGTTATGTTTACAGCAGGAGAGACTAAATTCCTTGCCTTTTAAAATTTAGTTTTACTACTTACTAAAATTCTAGGGCTACCAGTCACTGATTTGAGGGTATTTCTATTAGTGTGAATTTTGTGACAAGATCTGTGTCCATCTTGAAAATAGAAAAGATGATTTCTCCTAACTATTCAGGCTCTCCTTCTTCCTTAGTAAGGCATATTCCACTAGGCACCAGGACATGTTCCCCCAAAATGAAGACTGCTTTGTGGGCTTGTGACTAAGTTCTAGTCAATGGTAAGCAAGAGTATACTGAAACAATTTCTTAAAACTGCCCATACACACACAGATAGAAGGAAAAGTTTATGCATCCTTGCCTTGTCTTATTTATTACTCTGCCATCCTCCTTAGGTCATGTGTGGGGGCTGAAGTGGCACAGCAGAAAGCTGTGGGGAGCTCAAATCCTGAGGACTATTTCATAGAGTAGAACTGCCCAATTGGTTTTATTGACTTCTGGCCTGTCTCCAAGAGAAAAGGACTTCTGTCTTATTTAAGCCATTTTTTATTGTAACTCTCGGTTACTTGTATCTATAACTAATCCTAATTAATTCCCTGGAGAAATGTTTCTAACTGGGTGTCATCATTTGTATCAACTAGGTTAGAATTAATTTCTTGTGTTAATCAATAAAAGGGAGGGCAAACAGAGTGGGGGAAAATGTGTTCTTTGGGTGACCATTGTGTCTATAAATAATCTTCAAGAAATCCTGAGGGATACCACAAGCAAATTGCAATAGCCTGAAAGCATCTAAGGTATCTCCAGTGGGACCCCAATGAGGTCAGGTCCTCCTAACAGTCTAGATGACTTGAGATGGTACACCCTCTCCCCATAGAAAGTTCATGAGGAAATATTGCCATCATAGCAAACTCTGGAGGCTACCCAGTGCTAGAAATGCCAGAAGACTTGTAAGTGTATTCACAGTATTCTATTGGCATAGTTCAGTGCCTTGAAACAAGGCACTTAGCTTTAATCTCTTTGCCTCCATACTTTTTCGGTGTTCTCACATTCACTACTCTCTCCTTCATTCACTCTCAATTTCCTGAACACCCTGGAACTTTTTTTCTCTCTCTCTTTTGAATTATTCATCCTTGCCTCTGGCTATTCTTTTTGCTGTTTATTGAGAAAAGTTCCTTCCTCAGACCTTCTCCTGGACAACTCTATGTCACAGTTCAGATTCCAACTTGAATGTTTCATCCTCACAAAAGCTTGCTTTGACCTATGAAATTAGAACCATTGCTTCACATCAGTGCCATTTAGCAATTTAAAATTCTTTCTGTTAGTTTTTTTTTGGTATATTGACTGCCTTTCTTATGCTTTGAATAAGGGCAAGGGCATTGTCAATTCTGTTCACTTGGTTTCACCACAACATGATCTGGAATATAGCAAACACTCAATACATAGGTGAATGAAAGATCGTTTAACGTGTCACATTTATTGTAAGCAATCAGTAGGATACTATAGAAAATCCATTATGTTCCATAAGTACTTATAGGAGACCTACAGTGGCAGTTAAGTCAATGGGATACCTACAATTCTTCTCAGAGATTTCAAATCTTTCCAGATATTTTTTCAAGGGGCTATGATAGATACTTACAGGTGATCTGTGATGGACTTACCATTCCAAATGTCATGACCTATGTCTACTACATATTTGCAATTGTTAGATAGAAGTGAAAGGGGATGCCATGAACACACCTCCCCAGCAGGACAGGTAAAATCATGGGGCAAGAGAGGTGTCTGGGATCCTTGGGCAGCAGGCATGGATGGAATTAAAGTTCCAGCCATACTCTGAGCATGACAGATGACTAGTGACTTAATGTTGATCCAAGCTGTGGGGGAATGTATGGGCTCATAAAAAGAGTTTTAATTTTGGCTCTTATCTTTGGGCATCAGGCTGTTATCTGAGAACTGAGCCGACTGTGTTATATTTAAGGATGCTAACAGACTAGTCAAGGGGCCCTCCATCTTTCGCTGTGGCCCCTATTGTTAGTACTCTGCCAGGATGTCCTTTCCTAGGCTAGTGTACCCACTTACCAGCTGTTGTGAGTATTGGGCCCTAATGACTCACAGTTGCCACCTTCTCCTAAAAATAGTCTTCTGATGAGTGCCAACACTGCGACCAGGCTGAGAGGAGTTACATCATCACTGCCTCCACTCAGTCAATCACCAGCTACCCATGCCCGAAATATCAGCCACCTTACCTCAATTCATGTTCCAGTGATCCAGGATGGCCCTTCTCTGTAACCATATTCTCCCCTTCTCCTTCTCCTTCTCCTTCTCCTTCTCCTTCTCCTTCTCCTTCTCCTTCTCCTTCTCCTTCTCCTTCTCCTTCTCCTTCTCCTTCTTCTTCTCCTTCTCCTTCTTCTTCTTCTTCTTCTTCTTCTTCTTCTTCTTCTTCTTCTTCTTCTGTCTGCTTTCTTTTCACCTGGTTGCCTGAGAATCTTCCTCAATAAAATCCTTCCATAGGAACCATAGCCTCAAGTTTGAATTTTAAAGAACCCAAACTAAACTCCCTTGACACATACACTACAAAACTGATTACACTTCTTTTGCGTACACACTTAGAATTAAGTCTTACTGTTGCCAATCCTTTGCAATTGGTATTAGAGAGACACAGGTCCACTAACCTTGAGTCCATATTTCTTGCGTACCTTTCTTCGCTAATAGTTCACAAAATGCCATTTCCCAGATTACTTTAACTTGCTGTTATTCAAGATGGAAAGACAGAGTAAGAGATACATTGAAAAACATCCTTCTGGTGTTTCCAAGACTCACTTCTTTTTGTTTACTCTATGAAAGGAATGTGAAAACTGGGCCTGGTGGTTGATGCCTGTAATACTAGCTACTCAGGAGGTTGAGATGAGGATTATGATTCTGGGCCAGCCCAACAAGAAAGCCTATGAGACTCTTATCTCCAATGAACCACCAAAAAGCCAGAAGTGGAGCTGTAGCTCAAGTTGTAGAGTGAAATAGATAAGAGACAGCACTTAGTTTCTAAATATAAGTCCCAGTAATGATATAACAATGACAACAACAACAACAACTATGACAAAAAGAATGTTCCCCCATCACAGAAGGGAACACATATCTAAGTGGCATCTGCCTAGTGTAGAACTGGCCCCAGAGGCCATGCGTCCTAAGCATCTAGTGGTTGCCACATTAACTTCATATATTACCCAGACATTATTTTCTGCAGCATTATGAATGGAATAAGGACAGCAGAGGTGCGGAGCAAAAAAGTGAGACTTTCTCTATAGGAGAAAAGTACTGGAGAGAAAAGACCTTCTTGGGAGAAGGGAACAAAGGTACAACCAACCATCCCTCTGCTTCACAAAACACCAAAGGGGAAAACGGTTGCAGGAAAAGAGAAACAGGCTTGAACGATCTGCCCTGTGTAGGCTGTGGAAAGTAGGAGAGAAGCCCCTGTGGATTCTGGTCTCTTGCCTTCCATAATGAACGGAGGAGTACCTGAATAAACACATGTCACAGGGGGAGCTTGAATGTTACACAGTGATGACAGAGCTTGTAATGGGACCACTAAGTCATAGGGAATGACAGCAGGCAAGTCTCAGGCAGCCTTTCTGGCACATTTCTATATTTTCAGGAATTAATATTTGGTATGACATCTATATAGATTATACAAATAATAGACTTGTGTTTTGTTAACAAATCAACACTCATCTCTTAAGAATATACTCCAAATCCCTCAGCAGATGTTTGGAACCAAGGGCACTATTTTTCCTGTAGTTTCTATATTTGATAAGAGCTTAATTTATAAATTAGGCGTAACAGGGTGATAACAATAAAGCTGGATAAATAGCTCAGTGGATGGCACACTTAAGGCCTTGGGTCCAGTCCTCAATACCATAAACAACAACATAATATAAAATAGAACAGAAGAGGAGAGATTACGAACATAGAACAATTATAACAATCATATGAATGTGATCTCTCTCTCTTTCTGTCCCTCTCTGTGTCTCCCTCTCACATACTTTACTGTGCTGGACTTGAGAAGATGAAGTGAAGTGGGGTGAATATTGTAGGTATTACACTTTACCCCTAGGCTAGTACTTAAGGTAGTTGTACACATGCAGTACCATGCCAATCAATCTAATAGCCCAGATTGCTGCTAAGTGGCAAATATATCTTTAGTGTATAGAACATGGACATAATGGGCAAAATGGGGAGTCAGGTCCTGGGGAGAGCCAAGTGGACTGGCATTGGATTTTATCATGTTACTCAGAGTATCACACAATTTTAAAGGAAATTATTTCTGAACTTTTCCATTAAATATTTTGAGGGCACAGTTATTGATGTAAGTGAAATGGTAGACAAGGAGACTACTACAAACATATGTGTGTATGTATGTGTGTAAATTTGTGTGTGTATAAATTTGTGTGCAAAGTTTTAAGCAGACTTAAAAATTAGATTCTAGTGGCAAAATATTCAAAGCCCAACTCTGTAATGCCTGTGTCATTGGGCCTATGATTGAACAACTCTGTGCTGAAACTCCACGGTCTTTAAATCTTTAAAAAAAAGATAATATCTCCCCTTACAAACTTGTTGGGAGGATCTCATAAGTTCCTGTTTATAAGCACAGATAGAGTATGCAATGTAATTGTTGGTTAAGTAAGCAATATGTTTATCTTGTCAAGTGTAATCCAACAAAATGAACTGAAATCATGTATTCCCTTTAGGACTCCCCTGAACTTAAAGCGTTAACAGATAGCAGTTCCAGAGCCTCTTTCTCTGTGAAGCATTTCATAGGACAAGTGTCTAAGACATGATTAAGAAAGGAAACTAGGGTAAGGGGCCAGTCCTATCAGGTGAGGATGACAAGAGTTAACTCGTGCTTTCTGCGTAGCTGTGTGTGTCAGTGCTGTGCTAGGAGTATTATCTACCTCAACCCCTTTCACTCAACTACAGGCCCATGGGGGCTCTTAGGTGATCCCTGCTCTATGGATAAAGAATCACAGTTTCAAAGATGAAGGGACTTGGACAAAGTCCCCCAGGATGAAAATTAGGGCCAGAAGGAACAACCCGACTTTGTTCAACTGTCAAGCGTTCTCCCCATTCAACAAATGCTATGGAATACGTCCAGGAAGGAAGAGGTAAGCGTGAGCTGGAAGACAGTGGGTTTCTTGAGACTGAAGGAACTCTACGCTGAGACTCCCAACCAGCTAGCGAGGCTGCTAGAGGCCAGCGAAACATGGGTGGACAGAGCTAGAGACAAAGAGAAACTGGTTGTAGAAGACCAACAGGTCTCAGAAGCATTGCATTTCTTTGTCTTTCCATAGGTATCAATAACAATTCCTTTAAAAGCAAATCTCAGGAATGCCCTAAATGTTGAAGATTTGTTTTTCTGCTGGCAGGTGAGACTCAGCCCTGAAGGGAGTGATGAGACTCTTACAGAGCCTCACAGAGGAGGAGCCAGGTGAGAAAGAACCTGGGCCTTCCACACCAGGTCCTTCAATTCTACACGTGGCCCAGACATGACAGTTGCTTGTCCCAAACCACTCACTTCTAGGGGTGCCTGTGAGGTGGGGGTGAAAGCCCTTTGCTCAGCTAGCATTTATAGAATTGAACAAGATAGACAGTTCCCAATACTCCAGACCTATTTCCAAGACCCCCAGGGAATATACCAGTTTTGTAAGAGATTAATGCTCCAAAAATACTCATTAAACAAATGACTAATGATTGAGTGAACCTGACTTTTCAAATATGCAGAGAAATAGAATGGGTGCCAGAGGGGATAAGCGCCCCCTGCAGCCAGTAGCAGAAGCAAGAGTGAGTGTGAAGGCAGGGGGAGGGATTAAAGTCAGCTTCTGGCCACGATGAGCAAGAGAGAAAGTAGGTAAGCTGTCTGACAGCTACTCCCTTGCTCCTCACCCTCATCCTTCAATGAGAATTCTCTTGATTTCTAAAGTTTCTCTACTCTCCTCCTAGAATGTCGTATGGAGAGATCTAGAAGAGGCTTTGGGTCAGTCAGACCTGGGACAAAATCTAAACTCTGTACTTTGCAGGGCAGTATGAAGAAATTTGCCTTTTCTAAGCTGTGGTTTCTTTATCTGAAACGGATATAATAAACCCAGTGTCAGTGGCTCACACCTATAATTGTCGATACTTAAGAGGCTGAGATGGAGCTGGGCATCGGTGGCTCACGCTTGCAATCCTAGCTACTCAGGAGGCTGAGATCTGAGGATTGCGGTTCAAAGCTCTCCAGAGCAGGAAAATCCATGAGACTCTTATCTCCAATTAACAACCAGAAAACCGGTGCTGTGGCTAAAGTGGTAGAGCACTTGCTTTGAGCTGAAGAGCTCAAGGACAGCACCCAGGCCCAGAGTTCAAGCCTCACAACCACCACTACCAACAACAACAAAAAGAGGCTAAGATCTGAGGATCAGGTTTGAAGCAAACCTAGGGCAGGAAAGTGTCTAAGATTCTTATATCAAACTAACCACTAAAAAGGCAGAAGTAGAGCTGTAGTTCAAAGGATGAACTGTCTGCCTGGATGGAAAAACCTTAAGAAATAGTGCCTAGGCCCTGAGTGTGCTTGTGTGTGTGTGTGTGCACATGTGCACACACATGCAGATAATAAAGATAACAATACAGTCTTCACAGGTTTATTGTAAGGATGAAATACCGAGCCGTCTGCCCAGCATAAGGCATTCAGAAGCACAGGCTGTACTTGCAGTTACCACAGTGGGGAAAGGGAAAAGGGATGCAGATCTAGAGGAAAAGGAAATAGGCAGGAGGAGGTGCCGACACCAGCTGCAGGGCCATGGGCTTCTGCGTGAACAGGGGCTGCTGCGCAGACACACCTACTGACTGTATCATTAGCAGCAGAAGGCAGAGCTTTTGTCTGCGAAGCCTCCTCTCCCGAGTGTTGCTGACAAGACAATTCGCAGACTGTCCTACTTTCTCAGACCCACCTTCTGGCTAGGGCTCAAAGAATGGGTCACTGTATATGTGTGTGTGAGAGAGAGAGAGAGAGAGAGAGACATACAGACAGAGAGACACAGAGAGAGAGACAGAGACAGAGAGAGAGGAGAGAGAACAAGGGTGTTCTTTGGGGATGTGTGCGAAGCAAAGAATATTCATGAGTTTGAGCTTGTGTGTGGATATGTGTATAAGACACGTGCTTCAGCTTGTAGGTGTGAATGTGTGTCTGTGAGAAAGAAAGCACTCTGTGTATGAGGGAAAGATGTGAGAGAAAGCTAATGAGAGATAGAGCTCAGGAGCTTGAGTTTGTGCAAATGTACAGAAGAGCCAGTGGGGCTGGGGTATGAATGTGATGGGGGTGGGTAGCCTGGAAGGAGAGAGATACAACTCTTAAAAGATCAGAGGTCTTTCTTGGGCTCAACTCTTCCATCCCTTTTGTAGGGCAGTAAGATGACTCATTGACTCTTTTCGATCACGTTTTGTATTTTTTGAACAAGGGTAGAGCCTACTTAGGAGCTCTGGTTTCTCTTGAGAATGTGGAGAAATTTGAGTGTGTCTCAAGGACATTTTGGCTGAAAGCTACCACATAGTAGTTGAGGTGATATGGGCTCCTTCATAGTGGGGTGTATTCTGGTTCTGTATGGCCTTCCCTGTGTATTGCCCTCCCACAGGGCAATCAGGGTCTCAGTACACGTTTACTCACTTACTATGTTCATAGCAAATGTGTTCTCATTGCAGTTAGAATCTGACACCTCTCAACACACACTAAAGACCTTTTTCCAAGGTAACCATCCTCATTTGTATAGCTTCATGGCCAAGTCCACTGGCTCCTATAGCCGACCCTCTAGTACTTTCTTATAGAGACATTCCCTAGACCATTTAGTGGTTCGACCATGTTTAGTGTTGTGCAGGCTTTCCTTGAGCTCTTTATATGTGAAGACACAGACATGAAACAAGTTTTAGCTGAAGTCTGCTAGGGGGTTTGGACACTGACATAAAGTTGCAAGTCCTTAGTGGTCTGTGGCTAAGCCAGATATGGAAAACAACATTTCACAAGAAATCAGAGAGATCAGAAGCAGACATACCTACTCAAGTATTAGAATGACATTCAACCATCACAGTAATAACAAAAAGTAGAACAGTAAGTAATGTGAGTAATAGTATGTAGTAACTAGTATGTAGTAAATACTTAGCAAAGGAAGCATTTCATATATTATCTTTCACATTACCCATGAAAAAGGGGCATACGAGGCCCATCCAAGTTTAGTATCCCACCCACAGAGACACAGCTAAATAGTGCAGCCTGGATGCTTATGCATATCATTATCCACTTCTGCTACCCTGGTCTAGCCCTGGGGTTTCTCATGGGAGCAGCCAATGTCAAGGTCTGCAATAGGACTTATGGGGTGATGTGAGTATGGATATTTGCCATCAATTTCATAATCATGGCTCCTATACCTTCATTTATACATTTAGCTCAGGCAGTGTTACTTATTTCTACTAATGAGAAGAAAGCAGCTTCTAATTCAAAAGGAGGAAAATCAACCTTACTTCTGAATTAGAATGGTAGGAATGAACGTATACAAGGTATCTTTCTTCTATACTCCCTATGCAAGAGAATCTTTCCCTCATAAGTTCTACTGCAGACCTTGACCTTAACTGCTCACACAGGAAACTTTAGGGCCAGATCAGGATGGCAGAAGAAGATAATCATGTGCTTTTGCATCCAGGCTGCATTATATAACTGTGTGTCTGTGAGTGAGATACTAAACTTGGATGTGCCTACTTTGCTCATTTTTCATGGGCAATAGTAGAAAAATATGGAATGCTTTCTTTGCTAAGTATTTGTTACACACTATTTAATTTAATCATTACAAGAAAAGTCCACGTAGTAGCTGCTGTTTTAATGACTAATGTTGAGGTTAGAGAACTAAGTCCTAGCAAGCTGCAGCACCTTGACAGAGCTTGCACAGTTAAAACATCAACTACGAACTTGAGCAGGAACAACCCGATAGCAAAGCTGATGTTCTTACTAATTTTACTACACCATCCCTGTGTTTGTGGAATGTGTTTGGACTCTAGAGGAAATTATCTTCAACAACCTGATAGCAAAGATGATGTTCTTACTAATTTTACTACACCATCCCTGTGTTTGTGGAATGTGTTTGGACTCTAGAGGAAATTATCTTCAGCAAGTGTACAATAGAAGGCCCACCTAGCACTCAGACAGTACTTCTTGCATGCACTTTCTAGCCACCCTGTTCCTTCCCTGATTTACCAAACATCACCTATGCTCAAAGTTGCCAGAGGACTTCATAGGTCTGTTTGGGAGAAATATCCATGAGTATGAAAACATAAATGCTTCTTACTTGTAGATTGTACAGGCCAATTCATAGACTTGAACGAAGAGCTGCCTTACCTGCCCCCCCAAGTTCTCATTATGAAGCCCTTTTGTCTCAGAGCATGTGGATTCCTAAAGGGCTTCTAAGACCCACCCAAGGCTTAGGCTTCCATTATTCTAAAATTAACCCTTTTTGTCTTTGTGTTTGAATGAGCAAGGTTTTTCAAATAATAAGGGAGGGTGATTTATGTACAGGCCATTTGTCTTCATAATAAATTTATTAAATGATTATTGCTGCTTCCCCCCTTTCATATTTGTCATTGCTGGAGTTGTAATTGGTGTTTGAAATTGTGCTGGCATGTCATCAAACGAGCCTGCTGTTCTGATCAAGCAAAGCTGCTTGGCAGCAGGGGAGTTAGAGGGGTGAGAGAGGAAGTCAGGAAGCACAGGCCATGAGTAGCAAGCTATTCCATGGAAAGAAGGCATGGCCCAAGGCTTCCGGGTGGGTGCCTAAATTAACTCATACCTCCCTGTCTCTTCTTCAGCACCGAGACATGAATATGTTCATCTCCTTAGACAAGCACAGGTTAAATACACATGCCAGGATGGTGGGCTAGTATTTCATTACAGTGCATTAATTATCATCACATCTAATAGCAATTAATAACAATTAAGGGTCTTGTAATAACATGAGCGCTGTGTGTAGCTGCTGTAAAAGCTGTAGGAAAGTGGAATGGATGAGTCTGAAATACTAGAGTTGAGAGGCTCACAGTATTGTCTTAAAGTAAGAATATGAAAGATGTCAGGCCCTGTGAACTGTACATGCTCCTGTACATGCTACAGGTGACATGCCTCACTGGGTCTCTGGGTTAGAGTAAGACATTGAGGCAAGAGAATAAACAAAACCCGGAGACAGGCTTCTTTAGTTAGGGAAGTATTTGTAAATGGCTAGAATCTGAATGCTCTCAGGCTGGATCTGTATTTTCCAACCCCTGTTCCTGAAGACTGTCTATTATACTCATATCTACCCTCAAGTCTAATGGATCTCTGCTCTAGGGTGAAGAGAAAGTCCAGAAGAGGTCTATGATAGCATGCCTCCTTCCCAAGTCTGTTGTAAAGCATAGGGTTAATCCAGGACATGTACTTACAAAACAACACTGACACTGAGCAACACATTCATCCGATGGATATGCTTTATACAAATTCAAAGAAATAAAACTTCTTTCTTCCAGTGAGACAGGTGATAGAGACTTTGGACTTTTATGCCTTATTATGGCACCAGAATGAATGAAGAGGCTCTTTGGAGAATCCAGGCAAGCTGTTTAACCTCAGGAACTCAGCTTCCTTAGCAGTAGATACAGACAGCAATCCCCATTGTATGAGTTTGTTCTGGGGGTTCAATAGAAGAATACATTGAAGTGCTTGATGCCCAGTAGGTATTTAATAAGTGCAATTGTTTTTCTCCTTTCATCTTTTCAGTGTTGAAAGCTAGAAATCTGTGGATCTATCATCCTTAACCTTGGTTTCTGGTAAAAAAAAAAAAAAGACACAGGCTCTGTGTCTTTGTAATGTTGGGAAGAATGCTTCGGATCATAGAGTAGGGTTGTCAAATTCAGCTCTGACACTTACCACCTATGTGACCCAAAATCTCAGGCTCCATTTGTTCCCATAGCTGTGAAATGGGAAGAATCAAAGGAACAAAAAAATGTAAGAAAATGAAGAGATGCTCACTGGGCATTCCCAATGAGCCCAGGTATGTGTAATGCTCTTAAGAAGAGCTCTGTTCATCCTAGTTGAAAATGATGGTATGCCCCACTTCAAAAGAGAGTTTACCTTTTCATTCAAAGGTATCCATAGCTGTGTATTTATCATCAACTCCATTTGGTGATTGGAGTTTGATATGCCAATTTTTACTCAATTTTTAAAAAGCCCAAACAGAAGGAATAACACTTATGTACCTAAAAGGTTACAATTTTATGAGTTGAGGCACTTTCTAGAAAGCTTTGCTAATGAAAGCTTATATGTTTCTATCTGAAGAAACCTTATAAATTAGAGCTAGTCTCGTCAAGATCTGTCATTCTAAAATTTATTCAAGAATATTCCTACACATAGTGCTAGATACTACCCTCTAAAATAGAATATTGTTGTTAAAGCCGCAAGTGCTTTTATTCTGTAATAAATCTCTAGCTTTTAAAACTCAACATGTATCCTATAGCATTCACATATTTGGATGATTTTTTTCCTATTTATCTTGGGAAATTATAGAGATGTTGGAAATTTCAAATATAATTTGAAATGCAAATGTATTCAAATAATTAAAAGATGAAAATAGACCACACGCCAAAGCCCCCTGCACGTTCTAAACACAGGAAGGGAGGCATTTTGGCCTTGAGAAGGCAGGTTTAAGATGCCTCATAACTAAGGATGCTAGGAACCCAGTCCCTAAAACAAAATTGTTCTCTTACAGGAATGACTGTCTCCCGTTTCTCCTGTTACCTCGTTTGCCTCCCCTACCTCCCTCCTTTGCGTGCGCCTTTACCTTGTTTGAGGATAACATGTTGTTTTCTTCTTTCTCTCTTTCCTCCGCTCCCTCCTGTCTGTCCCTGGCTCTGTCTTTTCTCTCTCTGTGGAGTTTGCTGTCTCCATTTTGCTGTTTCTGTATTTATCTCTTTGTCTATTTTCCTCATTCTTTGGCTCCCCTGCGTCCCTCTGTCTCAATCACTGGTTCCACAGTGACAGGTCAGCCACCCAGCTACATCCTAGGAATGGATCAACAAAAGGCCACGTCTCCATCTCTGCTCTGATTTGAACAATGTCTCACTGGAGAGTAAAATAGAAAAGCAAGCACACTGCTAAGAGAGGGGAACAATATACTAGAAATCACCCAGCACTTGGGAAAATGGTTTCTCCCTCACTTGGAAAGTGGAGGGAAGTTAAAAAATGAAGCTTCAAGGTATACTTGAAGGGTGAAAAGAAGTTGTCCAGGGAGAGGGATCAGCAGGGACAGATACAAAGACATGGGATTATAGAGAGCTTAAGGAATGGTGAGAAGATTAAGTCAGGTGCTGGTAGATTAGTGGAGGGAGAGGGAAAAAGGAGAGGAGAGGGAGGAAATGGTAAAGACAGGGAGAGTGGGAGAAGGGGGTGCCTGAACGATAAGGCTTTACAGTTCCTAGGGCTTTACCTCAGTCTTGTCTTTGTACAAAACTCTATCACTTAGATCTCATAGGCCAGTTAAAAAGGTAAAAAAATAAAATAAAAAGAAACCAAAAGCTGGATCAAGCATTTCATTTTGCAAAATTGGGACAGTTACAAAATCACTATGAGCATTACAATTTTATGAAATAAATGACATTTAGCATCAATAGTATTAGTATAATCAGAATTAAGACAGTATAAAATAGGTTTAAATTTATGTAAGCTCACTATTACAGCCCCTTTTTTTCTATAGAGTCGCTTTAGACAGTGAAAACTTGATTGTGAAATGATGATCATTACAATTCCAGAGAGGGGTGCGCAGGAAGCACTTCTGTAAGGTGTCCAGAAGGAGGTGATTGAATTTGGGGAGCACCAAGGAGCTAGGGAAGGTTGCCAAGGATATGATTAGTGCCATGTGGATGGGAAGGGAGGAGACTTGCTTCCAGCCTGCTGTGTTTTATGGGTCACAAATTCTGGTGGCCTAAATTTCTGCTTCTATTATTAGGGAATGACCACAGAGAATTGTTGTAGTAGTCTAAAATATCAACTAGATATAAAGGCATTTGAATGTATGGAGATCCAAGTGCAGGCTCATTTAATATCAGAAAGTGATCTGATCTTGAATGATAGTAGCTAGTGAAGCTAGACCACCTGGAGCACCACTATGGATTAATGCATCATGCCTCTTTGTCTGTTAGGACTAGGTGATTTATAAACAACAGAAATATATCTCTACAGTTTTGGAGGCTGGAAAATCAGTATCCAGCTGTTGACAAGACCAAGTGTCTAGTGAGGGACCTTTTCCTAGTTAACAGGTAATATCTCCTCTCTATATCCTCACATGATGTCCTCCCTTGGGGGGAAATGGCAAGACAGCTCTCTGAGGCTTCTTTATATGGACACTAATCCCCCAATCCCCAACACAAGGGTTCTATCTTACTCATCTAGTTACTTACCAAAGGTCCAACCTCCAGGAGATCTGCCCTGGTTACTCCTGGCTCTTAGGCCTTCCCATTTTGGAAAACAACACGCTCTACTCTCCTGGTTCTGAACTTTCTGAGACGGGGAGCTACTTCTTCCATTTCCTTGGTTCTCAGGCCACTGAACTGAATCACCTTTACTAGCTCTCCTGAATCTCCAGTTTACATGTAGCAGATTGTGGACTTCTCAGCCACCATATAACCGTGTGAGCCAATTCCTTATACTTGTCTCTTCTTATGTCTAGCCCATGTGTTCTGTTTCTTCAAGAGTCCAACTAAGACTCTATCCATGTACTATATATGATCACCTGGGTACTGCTACCATGATAGCAGCCACTTTCATGTACCAGGCATCTACGAGGGCCATTGCCATTATACATTACAACTTTTAAGTACCTTTTCCTATGAAATTGCATGCTTGTTTAATAGTCGACGTAGTAGATGACCAATGACAGATAGAAGAAGCAATACCTACTTTTAAGCACTTCTGTCTCAGATCTTAGTCATTGAATGGCATATAGTAAGTGCTGAATACATATTTTAATTGAAAATTTACATAGGAAATTTCCCCCCAGTCCTAAAGAAACTTAGTGGCATAAGGAGGATTTGAACCAAAGTACGGCTTCATAGTTACGCTATGTGGGCACATTGATCTGAACTAATCTGAGAGACTTATGCTACACCATGCCACTATCTAGGAGAAGGGTAGGACAGAAGGATCTTTAGCTCCTAAGCCAGTTCCTCCTCTGTAGTAGATCCCCAAGGTTGATACTTCTTCCTTCCTTGGTAGAGGAACATGCTAAGTATTGATGGTTCCTGATTCAAGTTTTCTGGTACTTCCCAGGGAAAACTTTTATAATATATTTGTGTGGAGTTGCTCATGGTCTCCTCTGGGTACCATGTACCATGGAAGATGGTGACATTAAAAGGACACAGTTTTGGATGGAGATCACTTGAAACTGAGTCCCGATTCTGTGCTTAATACCAGCTATGTGTGTGAACTTGGGAAAGTCACAAACTCTCTGAGCTTTGGATTCTTCATTTGTACAAGGAGATGAAATAGCTCTTGTTTTTGCCTACCATTTCAGGACTCTTTTAAGCCCAGCGTCAATGCACTGACACGGAAGCAAGCATTTATAGAAAGCACTATGCATGAAAGTGTTAGCAATTCATTTTAGAGGTCAGGCAGAAGTCACAGGAATGGCTCAAACATGAACAGAAGTATGGGCATTGTAGGAGGCGTCTTTCCATCCTTTCCTGTCTAACCCATTCTGAAGGAATTCATTTCATTATTTGCAATTGATTTGCTTTGTTCATTATACATTGCCTAGTAGCAGTCAATTAATATCAGACAGTGGATCCTGAAAATACTAAAGTAAGTAAACTATTATCTAATTTCTTTTCCCGAAAAGTGTTCATTGTCTGTTGGGAGTACACAGGGAAATAGAAAACTCATAAAACACTTAACACTAGTTGGTAATATATGACCTTTGAACTAGTTACTCTATTTTACTCAGTATCAAACATTCTCTAGTGTCACACTTACATTTACAACTTATATTTCTTATTTGCTTTTTGCAATTTTATAGCTCATGGGCTATTTTACCTGGCATCTTTATCAATTAGGTTTACAAAGTTTCATGCATCTTATTTCCAGTTTTACTCTCTTCCTTTAACATTTTCCAAGCATCCTCATGCTTTATAGAGTTTCAGTTTTCTCTCAAAGAATAATTAAATCTAACACTTATAGTGTGCTTACCATAGGACTTGTGGGGTTCTAGGCACTGAACGCACATTAACTTAATTAGCAGTCTATTTGATCTCTCCTCACTTGCCTCCTTGGTATTTTTCTATTTTCACCAAGTTCTATAGTTCTTACATTTTAAGCATTTGATTAAAAGAATAAATGTGTAAAAATGCATCAAATTATATAAGTAATTAAATCTGCAGACTCAATACAATTCTAATAAATAGATCTCTGCTTTGTATTGCATTGCACAAAAGTGACACATTTACTTGTTACATGTTATAGAAACTCAGAGCTTATTTTAGAAAAGATGATAAGGAATGTGCCAGAAACATACATTTCTTATAAATGGCCAGGAGCTATTTGTGCCCTGCCAGTATCAATATTTAAAAACTAATGTGGATTTCATGGGACCCCCCCTAACTAAAGCCTTCATGAAAAACTAAGCCATAGGAAAACCCACAGTCTACCATTAATTAGGGAAAGATGGCTGTCAGAGGTAAGGAGGGTAGAGAAAGATGTGACAGGTGTCAGTGGCGGCCTGTCAGGAGCCAAGGTATCCTAAATATGAAGAGGGAGGAAGAAGATTGTTGGAGCATACTTGTTTTCTAAGGTTACTATCACAAAATATCACAGGCTGGGTAGCTTAAACATAGAAATTTATTTTCTTTCAGATTTGGAGTTTGGTAGTCCAAGGTCAAGATTCTAGAAGGGTTGTTCTCCCTCTTTTTGGTTTGCTAGTGGCAACCATCTTGTATTCTCATATGGCCTTTTCTGTGTGTGTCCTGAACATGAATCAGACTGGACTGGAGTTCAACCATCTAAACTCATTTAACCTTAATCACCTCTATTCTTCAAATCCCTGTACCAGTGGGCCACTGTGCAGAACACTGTGAATACCTGTGAAGTCACCAAGCATTGAAATAAGGGTGGGATGCATTGAGGTTTCTCAAATACACCAACAACAATAATAAAACAACCCGAGCAACCATGTCATTTAGAACCAAGTCAACAGAATGATGGAAATGACCAAGTTAAAGGAGAGTCTGACCTAGCATCAATCCATTCTGAGCATCCAGGCATAGATCGGTAAGGACGAACTGACACAGTTACCAGCCAGGAGCAAAAGTGATGTGCTGATATGTGGTATGCTGTACAGAGCCTGAGAGCAGGAATGGAACAGCCTTTGTTCAAGTTCAGCTTTGTCATTCTCTGACTCAAGGCAGGTCATCCAACTACTCTTTATTGCTATTGGCTTGTTCATATAGTGAGATACTGGGAAATAGATGGTAGGATTCTGTATGAGTTAAATGCAGAAACCCAAGTCCAGAGCCCAATATCAGATATAGTAGGTGATTGACAGATACCAATCTGTCAATGTTAGAAACTTCCGCAAGCAGATAGTCTCAAATCTTTTGGAATGCTGCCTACTTAGGGTCAGAGCTACAGATTCTTCAAAAACCTTCTTAGAACTTGAAGTGATTTGAAAATATTGGGTCTGCCAGAAGGAGGCCTTCTAGATCCACTGCAACAAAAAGAAATTGTTACAGCATTAAAAATATTGAAGTTTTTTCTCCCTTAAAAAATTACATTAGTGTTCCTTGGAGTTCAAATGAAATGCATTCCCATGATAATACTCAGAGCTTAATGTTCATAACATTTCAGAATAAAAAAATCAGTTCTGTATTTACTTTGTGCTTATTAAACAGAAAAAAGATGAAAGGAGCAAATAGAAGAAAGACAACCTAGATTATTTCCAATTTCATGAGATATCTCTTCCACCTGGATGCTTTGATAATAGCATAACAAAGTGTATGTGTGTGGGGGGTGTCAGGAGAATCAAAAATGAGAGGGAAGAAAGTCACTCAGTCCTATTTCATTGTAAGGCAACAAATAGGTAAAAGACCAAATATCAGGAGACCTGACTTGAATTCTCAATACTCTTAAATTCTTACAGAACTATAGATTTGTAGAGTACAAGGAGACATTGAGAGGTCATCTGGAACCTGTAAATTTTAGGAGTCCTCATCTCAATTATTTTCAGGAATGACAGTAGAGAAGAAGAGAACATTTTATAACCTGCCTCAACACCTCATTCAGGTATTTGACAACACTGACCTCAGGAGAATTATCTCTTCATGCTAACCCAGGTGATGATTTTGGCTGAGGAAAAATGTTGGCCATTTGTTTTATCTCAGACTAGATAACATGGGATATACTTATTTAAAAGGGAGAGGAGAACTTAGTAATGGTAAATGTTACACTGCATTTAGAATCTAAAGCACTAAGTTCAATATATCAGTGCTGACCCCCTTGTGAGTTACTATGACCTCAAGCTCATTGCTTCAAGTTCCCAAGTACCATTTTTACCATCTGTGAAAAATGGAATCCCAAGCTCAGAGCATGCTGGGTACTCCACACAAGGAAGAATCAAGAGTGATGATCAGATTGTGACATTCCAGGGAAGCTGCTATTTTTAAAGTATTAAAATAGCCATAGACTTGTTATGCTATTCTGATGTTCTATGAGTATGAAGTACAAGTTGATATCTATTGAGACCAATCAATGATTAAATCATTCAAATTATGTGAAAAATACAAGTTTATGTGAAGTATACAAGTCTAGAGTGATCCAAGTCCCTATGAACTACAATAAACAACTACATTGTGGTCTCACAAGGTTCCTATTGAATAAATACAAATTATTGTAATGCTAAGATTTCTGAGAAAGGGGACCATGAATGTTACAGGATGGAAATAAATACAATAAATTTTGTCTCAGAGTCATTAATTATTTACCCATGATGAAAGTATACTGTTGGTAACAAAATATGAAAGGAAAAAAATAGATGCCTTTCAATACTATATATATATATATATATATATATATATATATATATATATAATCTTTGGGGTAATAGGCCTTGTGAACTAATTTTGAAGAATTGAAAATTATCCAGTTAAGATGGGCATAGAGACACATGCCCATAATCCTAGCACTTGGGAGGCCGAGACTGGAGGATCTCAGGTTCAAGGCCAGCTTGGGCTACATAGAGAGCTCCTGTCTCAAACAACAATAACAAACAAAAAAACTCACATAAGATGTAAAATTGTTTGAAGATGAAATTCACAGGAAAATATTTGAGATTAACTTTAATTATCTCGATATCATTATTCTATCAGAAAATCATCAGAAAGCTTTTCTAGCAGCAAGGAAATCTTGCATAAAAATATCCTTGCAACTTGATGATGTCATTGACCCACTTTATTTTTTTAGCTCACATATTTTTAAAAAGAGCAAGTTTTGATTTTCAACTTCCATAATTAATTACATCTTCTTAATTTATGTGCTATTTAGTTTATGGCTGGAATATTTATTTTAGTGACTTTCATCTGCCAATTTATATTACAGTTGTAATTTCTCCAATGTTTGTAATATATTTATATGCTTTGCATCTCAAGTACATTAAAAAATTTAGTTTCTTCAAGGTTTTTGTTATTTCATCAATTCTACAGTCTTTCACAATATAGTATTGATAATGGGTAAAATAAATATGGAAATAACAAATCATTATGTTTTGGCAGTGTTAGGATTGCTAAGAAGAATCAAAGTAAGATGAACCTGACATTGATTAGGGAATTATATAAGGAGAGGTCAGTAGCCCAAATTAGAAAAGGCAAAGGAATCTCGCAGCTCCATGTTGGCAGAGAACATAATGCCCTCTGGTAGACCAGGAGTATGAACTGAGAGTAGGGGTTAAGGAGAGATCAGGGAGGCACACCACAGCAAACATCCGCTGGGAGCTCCCAAGGAAATAGCTTGTAGTAGATAGGAAGGTTATTGTCCTTGATCCATGGGATTAAGGGAGACCACAGACTTACTGTGCCTAAACTGGAGTACTGTCATAATGCTTAGTGAGGGAGTCCCTAAAGGCCCCCGTGTGGCACAAAGGCTTTTAATGAAAGGTGATGTGAGGTAGTACTACCTAGCTGCATGTGGAACCTGATGAAAATAATTTAGCTTTATTATGACTCAGTTTCTTTGCCTATCAATTTGTGTCCATGGTAATTTGCCTTGAGAAAATACAGTCACTGAGAGAGAATTGCCTAATTAGACACTATGTTGAAAAAAGAACTTTACAATTTAGGTGGGGGGGGGAGAGGGGAGGGAATGTAGTTGTGGATGTGGGAGGGAAGGGATGGTAGGGAAAACATAGGAGGAGGCAACAATGCTTTTTAAGAAATGTACTCATTACCTTGCTCATGTAACTGTAACCCCTCTGTACAGTATTTTAATAAAAAGCTTATTAAAAAAGCAAATAAAGAACTTAGAGTAATCCCCAGGATATGTAGGAATTCAAGAAACTGTATACCTCTAAAACAAAGCAATTATTAGTATTATTATTATTACTGATTACTATTATTATTGATGATTAATATTGACCATTTCATTACATCTTCAAGTAAGGGAATGGTAAACTGGGAATTTAAGAATTATCGCATTTTACATGCATTTCAGATACAATAAACTTCTATTAGAATGCAAATCATCATTTGAAGATATTCATTTCTAAAATGATCATAAAACAGAATACTAATTTAGTGTAAATTATTAGAAGATATGTTAATAAGAGTTATTTTAGCATTCATGTTTGTATTAAATGTGATATGCATTTAGAATGAGCAGTCTTCCTGTCAATATGGAACCAGGACAAACCACGCAGAGGAGTGTGTGTGTGTGTGTGTGTGTGTGTGTGTGTGTGTGTGCATGTGTGTGTTTGTGTGTGTGTGTGAAAATTTTTTGATATATTCTCTGAATTAGAAGGGAAAAAGGTACTGACTTAGCACTTTGGAGGAAGCTATACTTGGAGGAGCTTGTACCTCCGTGTCTAGGATGGGATGAATGAAGTGTTGGATGTCAACAATAAACTCTTCAGTTCATACAGGGACTCCAGCACTTGGGCAGAAAGAAATAACATATAGCTGAAACTGATGGGTTTCATGGTCAGGAGAAAGTAAAACTACATTTTCACCATAAGAAGTCAAGAGATAATGCTTGAAAATAACAAATGAATCAACAGTATTGTTAAGGACGTTATTTAGAAATCTGGACTTACACTGTAAAAGGAAAAAGGTTCAAAGAATAGAAGTCTCAGAGTGGCAAGTATTTTGAAAGGTGGGAATTGCTGTTCTTCATTAAGAGTTGTAATGCTATTTGTTTCAAATGCAGTAAATGGATATATTGGAAAAAATTAAAACAAACAGAATGCATCAATTCAATAGCAGTTCTTATTATATTATACTCTATTAGGAGCAAAGATAAAATCAAAATGGGAAAAGTTAGTAATGATATTTATTTTAAAACAGACACCAATTACCAATACATGTGCCTTATCTATAGGTTCAAAACTATGACGGAAGTTCATAATGGGTGCCTGAGCAATACTCCCTGCTTTGCTTGTAGCTACAGAGAGAAATACCTAGAGCAGTCCAAGAATAGCAGGATTGTGATGGGAAGAGAGTGTAAGGCAACATCCTTCTCCAAATTCAGGATTGTCAAACGAGCATGTTTAAGAATCGCTTGGAGACCTTGTGATAACATGACTTAGACCTCACCCCAGAGCTTCTGAGTCAGTGGATCATGAAATTCTATATGTCTAACAAGTTTCCATGTCATGATGATGTTGGTTATTTGGAGTCACTTTGAGAAACAATGTGTGTGATGTGTGTGGTGTGCTGGGCAGTGTATAGCTAAAGCAGGCAGGCAGAGTACTGCTGAAGGAAGAATTCTTCTCCTGGGAAGGAGTGTGCATGTGTGTGTGTGTGTGTGTGTGTGTG
>NW_012267277.1:5984050-6035098 GCF_000151885.1 Dipodomys ordii | reverse complement strand
GGGGGAGGGGGAGAGGGGGAGGGGGAGAGGGAGAAGTAGAGAGAGAGAGAGAATGAGTTCTGTATTGAAGGAAAGAGAAGAATGCATAAGGAATCGTGGTGTTCTATGTATTTTCTAAGGCTGACATTGCAATGTCTTTTAATAACCTCCCTGGCTCAGCCCAACAATCTCAACTATAAAGAAATATGTGATTCTCACAATTCCAGTAATATGTGCCCAGAATAGAGCCCACTGATGAAACTCTGAAAAATAGATTCAATTATCCGGTTCCACTATTGAACCCAAGCTATAATATTAGAGGTAAAGAGAAAGCCTGAGCAAAACATACATTTTTCAAGGTATCTAAGAAGAAATACACTGGGTACAAAGAAGCTGACCTAAACTGGAAGAAACTGAACAATCCTTTGAAAAAAGATTAAATCACATAACATTTCCCAATATTTTTATTAGACATGTTGTTAACTTGCCTTATCAGCCCAAGCTTTTTGGCATGAATATCTACTGAGAGCAGAATTGTAAATAGAAAGCTAAAGTTGGACCATGGTTAGGGCACCCCAGGCCTTGGTGTTAATTAGGCCATTAATGGGTAAAGGCAAACCAAGAACAAGCATAATGTCATAGGCTCAAGACCTAGCTAGACTTTCTAGGCTATAACTGAAAACAGCTGACATCAGAAGCTTGGTGATCTCATCTTTGAAATGAAAATAATAGTGGAACATATCTCATAGTGTCATTGCCTGGCTCATGGCAGTGGGATGAATGGATATGAGATGTCACAGTGGATAGAAATGAGTTCTTTGAAGTCAGAATAGGGTTTCCATCTGGGCTATCACTTAGTCATGGCTCTCTCCTGGGCATTATTGACTTATTGAACTATTTTATGGCATATGCAATTGTGTGAAAATATGGATAATAATATATAATCTTTTAGGATTACTCCAAAAGATTAAGTAGAAGCAAATAGAATAGCATGCATATCCCTTGACAATATTAAGCACCAAACAAAATTATCTCTCTATACACATATCGTATACATATATATACACATATACACATACATATATATGTACATGTATGAATATATGAATGTTAACCCTTAAAAGTATTAGTTTTCCTTATCTGTAAAAACAGAACAATATCTAAGGGTAAAAGCATAACTCAGTAGTAGAGTACCAGCCTAGCAAGCATAAGCCCTTAAGTTCAAATCCCAGTACCATGAAAAAATAAAAACAAAAAGGAACAGAACAAGTATCTACCTTAAATTCTTACAGGCTTGGCTTAAGACTGAAAGTGTCAAGAATCACTGTATTACTTATAAACTGACGTTTCATTGAAAGCTCTCTACAACTACTTAAAGATAATTCAAGATGACAATGACTGAAAGATGGTAATGAAATAAAATTATTTTGATTTATTCATTCAATATTATGTATTATGTATCTTTTGTGTGCCAGCAAGACACTTGTAAACAAAAAAGTATAAAATTCCCTAGAGTTTATTCTTGCCTGTCCCACTGGAGTAGGTGAGAGAAACAAAGAGAAAAAAATATATACTGATAGATGATGGTGGGGTTGGGGTCAAGGAAGACTGTGAATACAGGTCACTGGAGCAGAGACCTGAATGATGTGGGGGATAAGTTCCACAGTTGTTTGGGAGACAATCTAGGTTGAGGGGCAGTTGGTGTCATTTACCGAGATGGGGGTAGGTGGGTATATATAAGGAGTGATAAGAAGCCCACTTTGGCAGGAGCAGCTGAGGGAATGAAAAGAGAGTGGATCATACAGAATTTCTAAGTTATATGGCTATGAACTGAATTGTATTTTCCGGAATGTATATAAAGAAGCCCCAATCATTGATGTGATGGTGTTTGAAGACAGGTCCTTGACAGAGGTAATAATGTTAAATGAGGTCATAAGGGTAGCATTCTAATTCCATGGGACTGGTGCCCTCTATAAAAAAAGGAATAGTTACCACAGGACAATTTCTCTCTTTCAAAGTATGCACAAAGTAACACACACACACACACACACACACACACACACACACACACAATCACACCTCTATAACAGCTTAAAAATACCTCACCAGAATCTGAATTTGTTGATACCTTAACCTTGAATGTCTTGCTTCAAGAATTTACAACTTTGGCGTGGGGGAGGAGGGGTGCAGGGAGAGGAAAGAAGGGAGGGAGGGGGAGGAGAGATGGGAAGGGGAAGCAAGGGAGGAGGCAACAATGCCTGATAAGAAATAGACTCATTACCTTACTCATGTAATTGTAACTCCTTTGTACAGTATTTTAACAATTTAAAAAAAAGAATTGTGAGAAAATGAATGTCTTGTTTATACATTTAGTCTGCTTTTATTCTGATGGCAGCCTGGATAGACCAGTATACTTTGAGATAAGCCATCAGTAAAAGGGTCAAGATGGACAATTGAAAGGACACTTTTGTGTGTAAAATATAGGGTAAAGTTCAAAGTTAAGAAATCAATTAGAAAGTAATTGCTATAATCCAGGCAAGCAATGACAGACCCAGGCAGTAGCAGCATAGGTGATGAGAAGAGGCTGAATTCTGAGTGCAGAACAGAGCCAACACAACATGCTTGCAGATGAGAATGAAGGTATGAGAAAGGAGAGGGGTTAAAGATGTCCCTCACTAAAACAGGCAGCTAGACCATTATAGAAGGGTACTGATGGAGTCAAAAGGTTAAAGAGAGTGGTAGGGTTGGATATAAAAATGTGAAAATCACTGTATAACCTTACCATTTTAATGACGCAGGATAATTAAATTTATAAATAAAATGCTATTTATATTGAAAGATAAAATGTGACATTGAAATATAAAATGCTTGAAAAGATGCACAGAAATCAGTCTTTCTATCTTTCAATATTCAGCTTCACTACAGAAATTCCACTTATGTTTTTCCCCCACTTCTGCTTTACTAATAATACATTTTGCATTTTAAAACAGGATAAGCGGAGACACCATCTGTCAATACTTGCATATATGTTACTCTTTCTGCAACATATTACAGATAGATCCCAGTTGCCAAGTCTATTGATAGTCTTGCTTATCAGATATTCCACACTTAACTATATGTTGGGTACCGTGTTAACAACCCGGGAAACAATGAAGAACTACATTCTCCAGCTTCAGAGCCATGTGCTATCAGCACAGTAAATGTAATAAAGAGATAGTCAAGGGAAATCCCAGAATCCCTGGGTGCCCAGCCTCCCCTGCTGGAACCAGCCAAGACCTCTCAGGGCAGATGCCATGATTCAAAAGGTGTATGGGTCAGGGTACCGGTGGAGGTAGTTGAGGTCTTAGGGATGGTTGAGGACAAGCACAGACAAAAAGAATAGGCTGGTATGGGTGTTGTGGCCACAACAGGTAGGTTGGTGGCTAATATTGGATGCAAGGGATGAAGGAAGGCAAGCTCCTGGGACTTAGATAATAAACCTTATACAATATACCCTTATATAATTAGAGTATATGTGGGTCCTCAAATTCCTCCTTGGAGAGCTAGGATTAATTTCCACCTGGCAAGGAAGTAGAGTAGGAAGGAACATTGGATGATTTTTCAATACTATCTTTAAGTAGTTGTACAAAGGAGTTTTCATATAGCAAAGCAGTTTTTTCTTCTCTTTTTTTTATTGTCAAGGTGATGTACAGAGGGGTTACAGTTACATAAGTAAGTAATAATTACATTTCTTGTCAGGCTTATTACTCTTTCCCTTATTTTTCTCCTACTTTCCCTCCCTAACAAATAGTTTATGAATACAATACATCTTGATCAATGTACCCCTCTTAACATTTTCACACATCCCTCCCAGACCTAGCCCTTCCTTTATTCTTCCTAATTTTATAGCATATACATTGAATTCTTGCCTTCATTTCTCCTCTCCTCATTCATTTCCCCCTTTCCCCTTGATCCCACCTCACGCCTTTTGTGTACCTGCATCCTGATGCTTTATTTTGTTGAGTTTTGATTTTGTCTTTCTAAGGAATTATAATATTTGAGATCTCCAGGCTGGTATTGGCACAAAAACAGTCCCAAAGGCCAATGAAATAGAAGACCTAGAAAAAAATTCCACCGACCTTCAGCCATTTAATATCCAATAAGGGAGCAAAAAACAGGCTGGAAGAAAGATAGCCTCTTCAGTAAATGGTGCTGGCATAACTGGGTCTATACATGCAGAAAACTGAAACTAGATTCTAACATATCATCTGGCACCAATGTCAATTCAAAATGGTTTAAAGACCTCAATGTAAGATCTGAAACCATGAAACCATTGCTGGAATGAATAGAGGAAACACTGGGATTCCTAGGCACAGTTAGGAACTGTTTGAGTGAAGATCAGCAAATCCAAAAAGATTGATAAAGGGGACTATATCAAACTAAACAGTTTCTGCACAGCAAAGGACATAACCAACAGCCTACAGAATGGTAGATTTTTGGAAGTGGCGCTGTGGCTCTAGTGATAGAGCACTCGCTTTGAGCTGAAGAGCTGAGGGACAGCACCCAGGCCCAGAGTTCAAGTCCCATGACCGACACAAAACAAATAAACAAAAACAGAATGGTAGATTTTTGCCAGCTTCACATTAGACAATGGCCTACTAGCCAGAATATACTGTGAACATACAAAATCAAAACCACCAAAAACCAAAAAATCCAACTAATATATGCTCTAATGAGCTAAAGAGACTCTTCTTGGAAGAAGGCATAAAAATGGCCAATAGACAAGTGAACTTTTAAAGATTTTTGTTTATCAAGGGGAGTATTTAAAATTGATAATAATGTCAGAGCCACCTTAATAGAATAGCCTCAGAAGTTGAAAGGTCTTTCTATATGAAAATGTCTTTGTATACAACTGACAAAAGTAAAATCTTGCAAGGAATCCAGTCCTCAGAATGAGGAATTCACCAGAGGAAGGATGTCCACAGATCTAATGGAATATTATTCCAACATTTCAAATGCTTCTTACTGAGGTAGTAAAAATGAAAGAAAAAATGAGATGTGTGTAAAAGCAAGGCAGACTTTGTGCACATTCATACAATCTTACAACAGTAATGTATAATAAAACACAATATAAATACATTTCTAAAGGCTGGAAAAAATAGACCTAAATAGAGGATCATAGGGTTATTTTTGTCTTTTCTCTGGTTTCTAAGCTGTGTATAATATGGTTAAATTAGTTTTGAAATTGAAATTCATGCATACATAAATAACCAAACAGGTGCTTACAAAAGCATGACATTTTGTAAACTTTTTATTAATAAAAACAATAAATCATGTGTGATAACTTTATTAGTGCTAAATGGGGAGATAAAAATCAGTGTTTACAATTATTTCTTTCTGGAAAGTACACATTTTCAGTAATGCTAGGTGAAGAGTATCAGATCACATGGCTGTGAACCATGAAGTATGTCCCCTAAAATTAGATACAACCCATGGTGCTTATCTATACCTGCTGCAAGAACCTTTCTGCTCCTGGTGTGCTAGTTTGGATCTACTGCCAATACTCAGATCATCACCACTAAGCTTAGTTTTCTCAGCTCAACAATCTGCATGGCTCAGGGAGGAACAAAATGATCTGGAGGCCCCTACTTGCTAATTCACAAGATCAAGGACATGGTCATGCTCTTGAGGAGTCTGTCCACTGATTGGAGTTGGAGGTACACCAACATAGATAAGGAAGATGTTTGGAGGAGAGATCAACCAATTGAAAGTGGTAGGAAGAAGAAGTGGGGAAAGAGCCAGTGTGTTCAAGAAACAGATGCAACTGATCCACTGTGGCTAAAAAGTAAATCCAGTTGTGTATGTGTGTTTGTGTGTGTGTGTGTGTGTGTGTGTGTGTGTGTATGATTATGCAGAAGATTGCAGATAAGGGACTTCTCTCTGGAAGCTTGCATTAAAATGAATGGGGGAAAGAAGGGCATGTTTGAGTCCACTTCCAGATATGTTATTCACTCCCTTCAGCCCTGAAAGGCCAACATGCAAAGCCTACAGAATCCCAATGCAGAGACAATTTCCCCCAGAATTCACAGAATTCTTTCTTGTAACTGCAATTACGAGGAAATCCTCATACATGCACTGGAAAAATCAGGCCCAGGGGCAATGACTGATGTACCCTGGATGTACACTTTGAAGCCCTGGTCTTTGTATTTCCATCAAGGGCTACAGTACACAGATGTCCTGTAGGAGCATAGCAGGGAGGAAGTGGAGGCATAACTTGTGTGAGGTTCAAGCTCCTCTCCGTGCCATGTGTTACGCTGTAATACCAACTACTTGGAAACTCAAGTTCTGAAAAGGAAGTTAAAGTAGATCATGTCTGAGATTCCTCAGGGTTGCAAATTGGCCTGATTTCTTTTGTTTTTCTTAAATTCTTTTATCTTTCTTTAAAAAAAATTGTTTTTCCAGTTACGGGGTTTGAACACTGGGCCTGGGTGCTGTCCCTCAGCTCTTCAGCTCATGGCTCGCACTCTACCACTTGAGCCCCAGCGCCACTTCCGGTTTTCTGAGTAGTTTATTGGAGATAAGAATCTCATGGACTTTTCTTGCCTGGGCTGGCTTTGAACTGTGATCCTTAGATCTCAGCTTCCTGAGTAGCGAGGATTACAGCGTGAGCCACCGGCGCCCAGCTGTTTTCCTTAAATTCTAATGGAAGGAATGCTTCCAATGATAGGAAGCAGTCCCATTAATGCTTTAAAAAAATCCAAGTGCATTATACTAACTCATACTTCATAACCACTTATACTTTACCAAATACTTTTACATATATAAAACTATGTCTAAAAGCATATACAAAACCACACAATTCCAATGTTTACAAAACATTGGAAACGAGAGAAAACAAGCCCATCCAGCCAGCAAACAGCCAAGTGAATCATAAGTCAGGGGTTTAGCTCCAAAGCAAGCATCCCTATTATAAAAAGCTCCTTGTCCTCTAAGAGAGCTTGCTCTCCTGTTCTAATCAATCCATGTTTAGAATGTAACAACCCAAATTAGGTAAGTTAAATGCATAGCGGTAAGGACTCCCTAAAAGAGAAGAATGACTACATTTTATTGAACCTAATTTGTGAGCCATCGGGGCGCATTACCTTCAGTAGGACACCTGGCACTTGTGACCCTACCTAAGAGACACTGATAAATAAAGACACCAGCATTACAGCAACATTAGGGCCACCTGCTAAACACAGGGATGTGAAGAATCTAGGAGCATGCATACTCTGGATGGGTTTTTATTTCCTCTGAAAGCACTTATAGGAAGAAAGATGCTTGGCTTCAATAAAATCCACTTAGACAATTTTTAATAGAAATTTCCTTAGGAAGAATGGTGTTGCAACAATCTGGACCCACTGGTCATGCTTGGTGCCTGAACACTTTAATCCTAGTGACTTGTACTCACACTCACACTCACTCTTGATATTAGTGAAGATTACAAAACTTTATTTGAATCTAATTGTCATCCTTAAAACATACTAATCATTTCAGCTAAGGTTGCTAGAAGAACAAGTGAGCAAACTGAGGCCTATGGTGGAGGTCCATGGAAAAGGTTTGCTTATTGCAGAGAGCTGGGCAGCACTTTCAATCACATTTCTTTCTCATTATTTTTCTCTACTCAGTTCTTATACTTGATTTCTGCCAAGTGTCTGTATTTAAGATGGATAAATTCCAGAGATCCTTATTGTAGGTCTTTTCCAGGACCCTCATTTTGTGTGTTAGCTCATCCAGCATAATCTGTGACCAATTCATGTGTCTGACTTACTTGTTTATGATCTGTGGAGAATCTGTTCTCTGCAACTCTGGCTACTTGTATTCAAATCTTCTGCTTGGGGCTTTCATTATCTAGCTCTCTCTCCTCCTCCAGTACTGTGTAAGAAATCAAGAGAGAGCACCTACTCAACTATAGGCTCCAGGGATGAAATAAATACTGGACCTAAAAAAATTTCATCCAGATGGGTCTGCATCCAAGTCCTAGTTCAGCAATTCACCATTTGTGTGACTGAGAAAACAGCTTCATCTTTCTGACCCTCTACTTGCAAATATGAGTTATCTTACCTTCCTTATCTATTAATATTTGTCATCATTAGCATATGGTGTGTGCTCAGTGATTTAAAAATAAATATCAGGGACTGGGAAGGTGGCTCAGTGGTAGAGTGCTTGTCTTGCATACTTGAGGCCCTGGGTTCAAGTCCTCAGTATTACATAAGCAGAAAAGACTGGAAGTGGCACTGTGGCTCAAGAAGTAGAGTGCTAGCCTTGAGCTGAAGAGCTGAGAGAGAGCACCCAGGCCCAGAGTTCAGGTCCCTATTACCTCAGAGATAATAGGAAGATGAAGAATAAGACAAAGTCCCTAATCCTTGGTTTCAGCATCACAGAAGAATGCAAGGAGAGAAAAATGCAAACAGGAAAATATAATGCAATGTGGCTCTTTGGTATGTGGGTAGGGGAGGTTTCAAGATGTATTCCTATACTAAAATCGGTGATGCTTAAGTTCCTTTTAAAAATGATTTAGGATGTGCATATAGCCCATACAACTTACATATATTTTATTTCTTGATAACATAATATTGAATACCATGTAAATGCTATCTAAGTAGTTTTAAAAAATATAAATGCCATATTGTTAACATAATTATGGGAAAAAGTCTGTACATGTTCAGTACAGATGCAATTCTTTTCAAATATTTCAAGCTACTGTTGGTTGAATATATAGATGTGGTATCCACAGATACAGTCAACTGTACCCATAATTGATTCAATAAAGAATCTTCCTGCTCTCTAAATGGATGCTGACATTTCAACACATGAAAATTGCTTATTTTTATACTTACCAGAAGCTGAATCTGAGGGATGTAGGTGCCTACTTTGCTATTGCTTGTCCAGAGCAGCAGGAGGCTAGGTTGACCAGATGCCCTGGAGTACTTCGTTATACTCTTCTAGAAGTACTATGAAATTATAGATCCTTTACCATTGGTCTCTCTCCTATTCTACTCCTTTGCCCAATCTTCTTGGTATGAGCCTATTATATGTGCATTCCCTCCCTACAGCCGTGGTCTTCTCTTATCAACCCTAGGTGTCTCTTGGATCAAATTCATTTTCTCCCCAACACTAAAAATAAAAATCCTCCTGTTACAACTTCATCCGTTGCCTGGAGATAATATTCGACTCTTCACACACAGACAGACTTCATCCAGCTGTGCCAATTTAATCCTGTTCTGTTGCTTCATTCATTTTGAATAGGATACCTTTGGCAGGTGAGGTGTTGCTAACATCAGCATGTTAAATCATTAGCAAAGAGTCATTCTCCTGGGCATTCTTTTTCACTTCATTTCATTCTGGACACTGTCACAATGTCTACTGATGTCTCTAGATTTCCCCCTTGAGTTCCTTGCAATTCTTGAATACATACACCCTTCCTATAGGTGTTTTCTGAGGCCCTATCATGTATTAGACATTGTCTATAGTTATGTTATGTGTTGCTTGTGAGATGGGGACAGAAGGAAGGCAAGCCAGCTGTTTCTACAACTTAGCTGCTTTCATTCACAAATGTATGCACATGATCATAAATACAATTTCAGCCATGACCTTGTTTCTTTTTGTCTGTGAGCCATACATGTGCCAACGACAGGGATTTTTCTAACCATGTGTGTGTGCTCACAATTGGTTGTGTGCCTCATGCTTTAAGATGTTCTCAGAGTAACCTCTATGACTTACAAATTGACTTTCTCTGCCTGGGAGGACACAAGCTCTTTCTCTTCACCACTCACTCAGAATGGTTTAGCTGGTATATACTTAATGTATGTCTTAATACGATGTCTCTTTTAAAGTCTCTTATTACAGCTGTTGTCCCTTACTTTAAGTCAGCTTTAGAAATGATTGTTTTGTCATATCGACTCTGATTCTGTTTTTTCATTAGAATTAAAGTGGCTCATGTAAGAGAATTTTTGATTATCCTCAGATCATCCAAAAGTTTGCACTTTTGGAGAGTTGTATGGCATTTTCGAGATGTAAATACCTTTGGTATATACATCTATTTAAAAATGGACTACTATATAGTCAATACTAATTTCTCAAGACATAATTTAGACAAAAAGGTATTGTGATAGCATTTTGGTTAGTTTGCTTATTACTACTATATTAATTTTTGCTAAAATAAGTATATTCTCCATCCTAAGTGATTTCAAAATACACCAGAATATATAGTAACAAAACAGCATGGCATAGGTGTGATCACCAATGGAACAGAGTGGAAAACATACTGCTCAATTGATTTTCCATAAAGGCACTAGGAAACATTGAGTAAAGGGTGGTCTTTTCCATAAATAGGATATATACATGGAGATTAGTGAAAATTTTAATACCAAAAAATTAAAAATGCTAGAAGAAAACCTAGGAGAAACACTTCATAACATTCTTCTGGGCAAGGATTTTTTAGTAAGTTCCAAAATCACAGTAAATTTGGAACATATCAAACTAATAGTGAAGAATAAGACAGCCTACAGAATGGGAGAAAATACTTGTATGTAGACTATTTTGCCCAGACTGGCTTTAAAGTGTGATCCTCAGATCTCAGCCTCCTGAGTAGCTGGAGTAATAAGCATAAACTACCAGAGTCTAGCTAAAGTTTAACATTTGATCACACAGGAACTCAATTATGCACTAATGCAAAACGGGGAAGATAGACATGAGTCAGATGGGCTTTGAATACTTGGAATACCACTGAACTCATAGTAGGTCTGAAAAAAGATCAGCTGACATTTACCCATTTTGCAGTCAAGGACCCTGAAATCCCTAGAAGTTAAATAAACAGATACAGTTAACACAGTAGAGTATTGGGGAACAAGAATCAGTTTGAATCTAACTGGTGACTTTTCTTCTATTTAGCACTGTATTATCTTGTAATTGTCCAGAGCCAACGTTTGTCTTCAAACGTCAGAATAAAGTTGAGTCAGAGACAGTCTTGGGAAGTGAAAAAGGTAGAAAAAGTTCCTGGTAGAGTCATTATTAGTGGGGTTCATTTTATTAAGTGCTTAATTCTACAGCTCAAAATGGTGAAAAACAGAAAGAGCATACATGTGTGCGTTACAGGGCAACGAGAACTGAGGACAGAGGTGGAAAGCTCTGAGAGGAAGGTGGGAGGCACCCTTCTCTGAAAAACACTTTTAGATCACAAGCTTGATTTTTGTCTTTTGTGATCTATTACATAAAAGGAATAAGCTTCTTTATGAAGTAGAGAATTCCCCATCACAAATATCATGACCGCAAATCAGCCAGAATAGCATGTATGTTTGTACATTCACATCTACATTCCTATACACAAATGAATACTTAGGTACACATAGAGTCTTCTAGCAATTGTTTCTGCCCCTCTAAAAAAAGGAATAAATAATGTCTAACATATCCATGCACATCAAATAAACATACATGTATTATTGATTTGTATGGCTTCATGCATTTGTGTGAGCTAGTTAAGCAGCCAGTTGTCTGCTGCTTCACATCTGTGTGCTGGACCTTGAAGTCTGCCAAAAAAGATCATTATGAAGGAAAATGGGTAAAAATGGAGAGACTGGGAATTAGCTCAGAACCCTCAAGCACAAGCTGAAATTTCATGAGATCAAACTGGACCCTGGATTTTCACTGCTTCTTAACTTGCTGATGTGGGTGACCTATGAAAGCCAAGGTCAAAGGCACTAAGCACAACGGTATAGTTGGATCTTGAGTGTTATCCACAGGCCATGTCTTGAGGTAGTGGCAATTTAAAAGGTCACCAGATGGGAAGTTTTGGGTGTATCGGGGGCCAGCTGTTTCTTTGCTATTAGGTTAGCAGTTTTGCTCTGCTATGTATTCCCAACATTTCTTCACTTGCTCAAAGCAACAAGGCCAGTAGATCATGGACTGGAACCTCCAAAACTACGGGCCAAAGCAAACCTTGCTCTCAACAAAATGTTTTTCTCAGGCTTTTGTTTTTTGTCGGTCGTGGGGCTTGAACTCTGTGCTTGGGCACTGTCCTTGTGCTTTTCAGCTCAAGATGAGTGCTCTACCGCTTGAGCCACAGCGCCACTTCCAGTTTTCTAATGGTTTATTGGAGATAAGAGTCTCATGGACTTTCTTGCAAGGGCTGGCTTTGAACTGTGATCCTCTGATCTTAGCCTCCTGAGTAGCTAGGATGACAGGTGTGAACCACGGGCACCCAGCTTCTCAGGCATTTTGTTACAGTGACAGAAAGCTGAGTAACACACTCATACAAAACACATTCACATCCATCCAAGGAGATAGAAAAGCTGAGGAGGATCCAGGGAAAGGGAGGGAGATGTTGAGTGAGGCCAACTGGATGAGTTTGTAGATGAGCAGCAAAAGGTTCCTTTCAACTCCCCAAACTTCCCAGGTCCCCCTGTGACTAAACTAATAGTCAACATACCACAAATAAAGTTCTAGGTAACATAATCCAATCTAACCAACCTGGCATAGTAGAACATCTTCATCCCCTCTGGAAGTGATAGCATGCCCAAGAGAGGGCTGATATAGATCCTCTCTACCCTGAGAGAGCTCGGAAAGTTGTGGTTCTTCTGATTGTTCAGCATATAGGTTTCTCTCCAGCAAAGAAGTGCTCCCCACACACTCAGATTTAATACCTTTACCCTGAAGGATGTCCATTTTCTAAGACAAGGAATAGCGTAAGAAGATTTTCTACAGGTTCTCCCTTAGTTGTTGCCATTAGATTAGAATATCTGCCTTTTTTTCATTTAAAGGCCTCGTGGCTCCTTATGGCAGAGTCCAAAATGAAACCCTGAGTTCTTGAGGCCAGGTAAGGTACCTATCTGAGAAAGGTTATACTTCATTACTCTCAGTACTTCACTGATTTTAAACTTGCAAGCCATCATATATCTATTTATTTTCAACCTCTGTCTATAGGCTGAATACATTTGAGAGATTTATTAGACAGGCAATCTAGAAAAGATGACTGTTTGGGGGAGCTACTGCTCCCCAGTTCTCCGCAGCTAGAAAACCTTAATTTGTCTTTCCAAATTCACTTCACCTCAGAGAATACCTGTGTGGATGGAAAAGCAATAATAACAGACCTAACTCAGTCCAGCTCCAAACGATCCGCCTGTTCCCTCTATTGGGGTAAATTACAGGCTTTCCTTCAGTTCATCCATTTCTTACATGGCTGGGTAAGCTCATCTGAATTAGCTGGACAGACTCATGGGCAGGGGGAAGGGTGCTCCCATGTCAACCCAATTTCTCATTTAACTCTACTCATTAGAGGAGGCTGGGGCACAAGTCAGCTGAACATGTCAATAAGTCATGAAGGAAATGCAAAAATTGACAGCTGAGGAATCCCAGCTTCTTCCCCTCTACTACAGAAACTCACAGAGAAAAGGTTCTCAGACTCTTCTCCAGGTCACTTCAATGAATAGTGACATTTGAGTTCCGTGGAGTAATTAATTTCCTCTGTCTCCAATAGTGCCTCATATTTTTAATGAATTTTTACAAGTCGCAGATCCTCCAACCTCCCAGCTCTCTCTCTCCAGTCCTTTAGTCCCCCAAGTCCCATAACAAATAGCTCCCACTCCTATTTGCCTTGCAAACTCACATAAACTGGAAATGATAAATACATTATCTTGGCTTTTTAACGGACCATTGTTTAATTTTCTATGCTTGTCTGGCTGGAGAAGAGATGAATATTACCTTGTGGAGAATAAGATTTCTATTCCATTTGGAGTGGGGGTGCGGTGAAGGGTGATCTATGACAGAAAAGCAACACTCTTTTCATTCTAATAGGCAGTGCTGCTAATTAAAAGTGTTGGAAGACACATCCATCCACGAGTCTGTGATTCATTCAGCATTATCCCCAGTAAACAAGAAATAGATATTGGAATGAATGCTTCTAATTTGTCAAAAGAATAGGCATTTTCAATTGTGCCTTCCTGGCTTCCGTCTGAAGTACCTAATTTAGTATTGCCATCATTAAAAAGTTTAGGGCCTCAAAATAACAGTATTTGTCCCATAAGCTCGTAAATCTCCAAGTCTCTTTTTTATGTTGGAGCATTTATCTTATAAAATAAGATACAATGTGAGTTCCCTTTATTTTGCACAACAGAATGGTTTCTTTGGTTGGTAAACACATCAAAACAGTAGATGTTTGAAGAAAGAAAGCTAGCTTACATGGGTGTTTTTAGGGTTTTTAAGATTTTTGTATAGTTGTTTTATTTTCCCCCCTTTGTCACTAGTTTTGGTTTCTGTACTTTTTGTCTTGTATATACGTTTATCTGTTTTGGGGAGGTAACGGGGAGTGAAGAAATGGTGGAACAAAGAGTGAACTAAATGCAAGGGTGATACTAGACACTATGTTGAAAATAAACTATACAACTTGTGAGGGATTGGGTCAGGAGGGAAAATACTGTGAGAAAATGAAGGAAGAGGTGACAATGTTTAAAAAGAAATGTACTTACTACCAGGCCTATGTAACTCTAACCCCTCTGTACATCACCTTTAAAATAAAAGTAATTTTAAAAAATCAAATCCTCCTAAGAGGATGTAGTAAAAAAGACAAAAATCCAGGCAAGAAAAATGTAAGGATTTAGAAAAAAGAAGAAAGAGAATAAATAGTTTTTCTCTAATCGCAAACACAAACTAGACCAGAGAAAAGCTATCCTAAGCACCAATAACCAACAATTCACCAACCCTCTAACATAGTTCAAGAAAATCTAGAAGCACCAAAACAATCATTTCACAAGAATCTAGAAACATTTGTGAACAATTTTTCCAAAGAGAAAGTTTTTTTTCCCCTTGCACCAGCAAGGCGTCTAGCCAGACTTAAATATTTACCTTTGTGTTGTACAAAAGAGCTCTTCAATCATGAAGACACACAGCCAGGATTCACCACCATGTCTTGATGAATGCTGAAAACAAACAAAACATAATCTTTAAAAGGTGGATTATTAATTAGTTTTCAGGCATCTTTTTTTCTCATTGTTTTATCCAAGAAACATATACTTGCTTCCTACCATATACCAATCCCTGGGAATACAGTGATGGGTCCAACAAAAAAAAATCACTATTCCCATGACCCAAAATATCTCAAATATGTAACCTACCATTGAGGTAGAATGTAGGAAGCAGCCACCGAATGCTTCTTAGGAAGGAGTCAGGCTGTGTGTGTGCCTTTCTGAAACAAAGTACACATACATACAAACATACATGCATCCACACATATTCAGAAGAGTGTGAGAATGTTTGCAGAACGCTCCCCATTTGTAATTTGTCTGGCTCTCGTAAAAGCTTGAGGGCTGCCTTGTGATAAGTAAAGTAGCAGAGACTGGATAAAAATGTCAAGAGTCTTAAAAATGATCATAGACTTTACAATTCACCTTCTGAATTTCTTCTTAAGGAAACAATCATGAAGGCAGAGAAATATTTATACACCATAGAGCTATTTGTAAAGGAGAAACAATCACTAGGAGAATTGTAAAGTGAAGGTTAGGATCTCTGAATAAAGTAATACTAGGCGCACATAAAAACAGTTTTAAGATTTTCAAAGGTTAAGTATTTTTTTTCTTTTTTTTTATTTTATTTTATTTGTGAACATACTGTACAGAGGGGTTACAATTGCATGGGCAGGATAATGCGTACATTTCTTACCAAGCATTGCAGCCTCCTCCTTTGTTTACCCTTCCCATCCCTTCCCAGCCTCCCCCCTCCCCCCATCCCAATCCTTCTCCTTCCCCCCTCCCCCCCCCGCACCGACGTTGTAAAGCTCGTTTTGGACATGACAACTTGTACTTCTCATTGTTAGTATTTTTTTTCTTAATCCCAGTGGTCTACCACTTGAGCCACATCTCCTCTTTGGTTCTTCTTTGCTAGTTAATTGAAGATAAGAATCTCAGGATTTTTTTTTTTAACCTGGGCTGACTTCAAATCAATATTTTCAAATCTCAGCCTCCTGAGCCGCGAGGATTACAGGTATAAGAGATCAGCATCTGGCAAATATCATGTATTTTATTCTAACTAGATGTAAAAAGAATTTCAACCCAGCATCCCAGTTTCTAGCTACTTCTCCCCCCGCATCCCTATTTACTTGGTAATTTATATTCTGTAATTCTCCATTAATCCATCTTTCTGAAGGTACCACTGCACTGAATTGTCCATTTCCATCTCAGCCTCCTTTAGTCCTGAGTGCTTTTATGAATCTGTCATCCCTATTGACCTTTGCTTTCTATAAACCTAACCTCGACAGTTGTCCATAGTTGTTGTCAATCAATTTTTGCTGCATAAAGAAAGGAATAGCAAGCAATGAATAAGTAATCAATGCAATGGCATAACTAAAATTACATGAGGAATATGATTCACTCAAAATAATGAGGGATAATAAAAACTTAAGTTTCATTTGGATTCAAAGGAGATAGAAAATGAAAAGCAGAGAAGTAGCATTTTTTTTCAGAGAAAAGAGTAAAACAGAAAAAAGTCTACTTAAAAAAAAAAAAACCCTCAACATAATGGAATATCACAGCCTAATGATCTTCCAATGTATTCCAAGACCAAGAATCTGTTTCAGACAGGAGTATTTATCTAGTTACATCCCATTACAACAACTCAGTTATTTTACATGTTCACAGTTATATGTACATAAACGAAGTAGATGTTTGTTATTAGTTTTAATCAGCAATGGCTGGTTGACTCCCTGCTGAAGGAAAAAAAAAGCTACAGGATGGATTATGGTAGTGCTTTATAGAAATTCAATTTGGTCTACTCATAAAACTAGTGAAATATAGCCAAGATATTAATTTATAGTTACATTTCTCTGGAGGAAGACCTGATTTTGAGAGTTGAGTAATGTGTGCGTGTGTGTGTGTGTGTGTGTGTGTGTGTGTGTGTGTGTGATTCTTAGCCTTGCACTTTTTGAACAATGTCACCTCTCCTTTGCTCTCTCCCAGTTTTTCCCCCATCACCATCCACCACTTGTACAGTTCATTTTCAACATAGTGTCCAGTGAGTATCATTGCTGCATTTATTCATCCTTTGTTCCTCCATAGCCTCACCACATAGGAATAGCCTTCTTTAAGATTTTGGCTTATTTCTAATCTCTTTTCATGGCATATAAATAAATTATTATGGGAAAAGCTTTCTTATGCTACTGGGGCTTGAACTCCGAATCTTGAACTTGCTGTGAAGATGCTCTACATTTGAGACACACACACACAACCCTTTTTGCTTTAATTTTTAATTTTTTTTTGTCGGTCGTGGGGCTTAAACTCTGGGCCTGGGCGCTGTCCCTCAGCTCTTCAGCTCAAGGCGAGCGCTCTACCACTTGAGCTACAGCTCCACTTGCTAATTTTTAATTTTTTATCTTTAGTTGTAAAAGGAGTTTGCCATTTCACAAACCAGCTTATAAATACAATATATCTCGACCAATGTCACCCTTTTAAACATTCTCATTCAGCACTCTTCTACCAACCCCTTCCCTCACTCTTCTTAATGTTTTTTTTGGGGGGGTCTGGTCATGGGGCCTGAACTCTCAGCCTGGGCGCTGTCCTTCAGCTCTTCAGCTCAAGGCAAGTGCTCTACCACTTGAGCCACAGTGCCACTTCTGGCTTTTTTCTTTTTTGCTTATATGTTTCTGAGGAATAGAACCCAGGGCCTCATGTATGCAAGGCAAGTGCTCTACCACTGAGCCACCTTCCCAGCCCCCATTCTTCTTAATTTTGCAGGATATACATTGGATTCTTGATGTCATTGTCCTCCTTTTCTTCTCTTCACTTGTCCAACCTTTTTTCCTTGACCCCACCCCACCCCTTTCAAATTAGCTTTTTTTTTTTTTTACTAATACTCGAAGGAGTTGTTAGTAGAGGTAACCAACACTAAACAAGTAAGAGAGTGAAATATTTGGTGGTATAGGAGATAGTGCTATTCAAAAGCCAGAAGCAGAGAAGAGGAATGAAGGACTGAGCAGGACTGAGATTTTAAAAATGGTACTTAGGGAGGACTAGAAAGGTGCATTAATAGTCTGAGCACCAATGTGGGCAAAAGTCTTAGGAAAATCCCTCTATATAAGGAAAACAGCTAATTGGTAATATTGGATAAAGATATAAGGGGCACATAGGAGTTTGTTATAATTATTCTATATTTATTTGTATGCCCATACTTTTTGAAGTTCCATAGGTTACAAGTGTTTTCCCTAGTCCAAAACTTGTCTTTTCACTTTGTGGTGACATATTAAACTTTCAAAGTTTAATACTAATTATACTAGTATTCAGAGTATCTGTAAGACAGGTGCTTTTTTCTATTTTATTTAATAAATCCTTGCCTAAACCTGGATCATAAAAATCTAGATATAGAACTATAGTTCCTTCGAAGGCTTTTAAAGCTATACTTTGCTAATGCTATCCACTTGGAACTAATGAATTTTGCATGATTCAAAGTCAGAATTCAATCATTTTTCTGAAAAGGTATGTACTATTACAGTATCACATATTTCTTGGTCAACTATTTCTATTTTGATTTGTATTGATAGATTCCTCATGTACAAAATTTCAAATCTGTGTATGTTATGTGCAAAGTTCCAAACTCGGCGGCTCTAAATACTATTCCACTGGTCTTCCCTTGTCCCTGTGTAAATACTATACCTCAATTACTACATTTTTTCTTCTGATTTCTTCTCATTTATCCATTTACTTGTCCTTTTATCCACTCAATCATAATTTTCCATTCATAAATTTTCATTGGGAGTCTATTTATGCCACATACTGGTTTGATTATTGGAGACTTAGTAATAAGAGGAGGAAGACAAATACTACACAAACAAACAAGTAACTGAAGGCCGAGCACCTCGGATGTTAGTAAGTATGATGAAGAAACATGGCATCTGTTATTGAATGATAGAGTGCATAAACTCGAAATCAAATGTGATTTTTAAACCTTGCTTGTTTGAAATACACACTAGAAATTTGAAATCGGGGAAACAATGAAAATACTCCTGTTTGGAATCTAGCCATAGTTTACATTTGGAGTGAGGAGCATTGACCCCAATCGGGGTAAACATGTAGCCTGTCTTGCCCAGGACCTAATGTTGGTGCAGCCTCCAAACTCATTGTTGAGATCCTTTCCCACAATATTACAAGCTGAGGCACTTGGGAGATAATCAGATCATAAGGGTGAGCCTTCACGAATGGAATGTGTGACTTTATCAAAGAGACTCCAAAGGGCTATGTCATTCTATTCTTGCATGTAAGGATACAAGGAGAAGCATTTGCCTTTAGCTCTGCTGAATACTCTCACCAGAAACTGAAGTTGCTGCCACTTTGGTCTCAGACACCAGCCTTCAAAAATATCAGAAAAGTGTCTAGTGGTACAAACCGCCTAAGATACTATCTCAGTTACCTAGTACATGTCTGAGCTCATATGTGTTTTGTGTGGTCTCCTATTATGACCTGACCTGTGATTGTAAGTCTTAGACCTGAAAGAGACCCAGCTTGTTAGCTGAGAGCAGCTGGAAACCTAGAAAAGTTTCTGTTCTGGCGAACTGAGAATCAATACAAGGTTCTTTGCACAGCTCCCAAAACATAGATGATTTACAAGCTTTCTGTGGGTGTCCCAGTAAAAATTCAGGAAGTCCCATCTTTGCTATCTACCAAATTGATAGAGCCAAAGGGTCAATGGATAATTGCCTTTTTTTTCTTTGTGTCAGTTTTGGGGCTTGAACTCAGGGCTTGGGTGCTGTCCCTGAGACTCTTTGTGCTTAAGGTTAGTGTTCTGCCACCTGAACCACAGCACCATTTCAGGTTTTTGAGTGGTCAATTGGAGATAAGTGTCTCATCAGCATTATTCTGCTCAGGCTGGCTTTGAACTGTCATTCTCCGATCTCAGCCTCCTAAGTAGGTAATATTACAGGAATGAGCCACCTAGCAACAATTGCCTTTTTCGAGTTTATTTTATCCTCATTTTAACAGCTTTCTTGGTGGTATTTTGCATAAGAATATTTTTATTATCACAATGGGCTGGACACTATATAGCATCTTTTCACCTTTGTTTGCCTTATGCTAAAAATGAGAAGATGTCTAATTGAAAGCTTGTGTTGTTAATTAGTATATTGAAAGGTCTGGTGTGTGGACATAGAATAAATGGCAGGTCATAAAGTTTGGCTTGTGTACTAGTAATTCTAGATATTTGTGAAAAATCACTAAAACATAACCTTGCCTTGGGATCTGTCTGGGCCTAGAAGCTCAGTATCTTGGAGACCTTTGACTGCCTGGGTCACATATAAGGTCATTATGAGAATAAAGACCACAAATTCCAGTTTGGAACCTAGCAATTTATCATTATCAAACACATAAGGGGGACGACTATGTCCCATTGAAAGCCACCATACATCATCACAATGAACAAACCAGGGTTAGTCCATCTGCACATTCCCTAGAACTGCTAATATATACAATCACAGTGAAGATATAAGTAGTAAAACCTTTAAAAAGAACAAATCAATGAGATTTCTTCATTGCAATGAATTTTTGTAGCTATGACTGCAGTAAGAACTGACCTTCTGCTGTGCTGTAGTGATCTAGCTAGTGCCTGGCTTTTGACTTGGAGTTTGACTGACAAGAACCCTCAGAGTAGATGTGATTCACACGGATAATTTAGCAGCAGCCAGGACAGCCAGTGAAAGCCTTTGTGTCTGCACAAGCAGAGACATCAACTTTTACCTCCACTCCAAATGGATATGTTCATGAACATATGTGTTAATAAGAATGTAAATACTTTTACGTTGCACACTCTTTTCTCTGTTTACTAAGCCTATAGTAGATGTAAAAACTGGAAAGTTTATCTCTCATTGGGTTTTGCTTATTATATCAAAAATAGTTGATAAATATAATAGAGTCTGTGGGTCTCAGAACCCCTGTGGCTTTGACGTGCCAAGTCACTTATTTACCTATCCATTCTATCATTCAACAATAAATACTTACTAAACCCTTCTAGTATTCAAGACAGAGTTCTAGACCCTCAAAATATGCTAATTTTTTAGACAAATGGAGACAGAGAGAACAAGGACAAAGACAGTTGTCATGAGATCTCAGGGCTAGCTGGAGGGAAGTTCTGGTACTTCAAAGCCAAATTACATAAAGCAAATCAGCACAGCCTTGGCACTACTGCTCTATTTCTTCAAATGACTCTGTTCTTCCAGCCGTTAGTTTTCTTCTTACTTTTGATCCCATATCTTGCAATGGCCCAGTATCTTTTTCTCTGTTTGTTTTTTTAAAAAATGTATTTGTCTTCAACTACTACTCCTTCCTTTAACTTTGGTCTGTGAAACTGTTTGTTTGTGATTTCAAACACTTTTATATATACACAAATCCCCCCACATTTCCCAGAATTTCTCATTTTAAATGCCCTGATTTTGCTCTCTAGGGACCCACACTTTCAACCTTAGCAGTCTGGTTGTTCAATGAGCTCAAGGGAGGGTCCTGGGTAAAAATTCTTTTGCTCTATGAGCTGACATCTCCGTCGCCCCCTGGAGGCACAAATCCTTACTGCAGTACAACCAGCTATGTGTGTCTGATGGCAGAAATTAAGGGCAGCAGGGTAGAAATTTGATCTGCTGACACCACAGTTAGACAAGCTTGCACAGAGGTTGTAAAACACCCTTGGAAGAGCACACCAGTAAATTGTGCCACTAATTAGTTTATTATTTCATTTGAGAGATCAAATACATAAATAAAATTAATAAACCCTGCAAAATAAGTGCAGCCCTGGAAATAAAAGTATTTCTCAGGTCATTGCCTTAAACACAGATATTACATGCTAGAATAATGTTAACACAAGAAGGGCAAATCATGCTGCCTTATAAACTGGAATGTACCAGCAGCATCCAGAGATGGGGAGGGGGAGGAGGTTGATGAGCTTTGGGGTAGATGAGGATACACTGATAGTATTTCCTACCTTGTCATTGATTTTGGTGTGGTCTTGAACAAGTCAACTTCCTCTCCTACCCTTAGCAATGTGTTTGTTTCCTCCTGAGTAGCATAAATAGTTGGACTCTTTCTGAGGTTTGTGTCAGCTATAAAATGTCATGATTAAATGGAAACCAAGATTGATCATGGACACAGTCAATAAAGAGTGAAGTCTGAGAATCTATTACACTATTCTAGTATAGGTATAAGAACTCAAAGAGATCTTGGTTAACATCTAACCCAAACTCACCCTATAAATTAAAAGAGAAAGGGGAAGAGTTTGCCTGTACTAAGGCATCCATTATAAAGAAATGTGCCACACAATAAGAACAGATGAAAAAATGTGTAAATCTGCAGAGAGATTAGCAAAATTAGATTTTTCCCCCTTCTAGTCAAAGGCTCCTCTACCAAACTGTGTTTTGGTCAGCTGGGCTGCCTTTGGGACTCTGGAGAGGCACTCTGGGAAGTAAGTACTGTGCCAATCTCTGTATAGCATTCACAGGTGCTGATGGGCAGAAACCATCTTAGGTGGCTGATCCCAGAGGTCAAAGGACAGCTGTGTAGAAGATTCTTTCTTGAGCACTGAAACACTCATTCCTCAGAGAATGGGCAGATTGACCTCTGACAACTCAGCACAGTACCTGTGCCTGGCGACTGCTGTTGGCTGATAGGTACCTCCTCTTTCAGAATCCAGTGTCTGACAGCAGTTGTTTGGGGTTCTGAAAGCCTGGCCTCCTGGCTTCAGTTTGGTGCAATCCCCCAGTGCCACCCCAGCATCAGACCTTCCTAGTGTGACTGAGATGCTCGATGGTTGTGTCAACGTGTAGTTACAGATCAGTTAGGAAGGGAGGGGGGTCACTTCAATGACAGGTGGGAAGCACTGCAGGGTCACAAAAAAGACAAATGCTCCTGCGAGGTGGAATTGCAATCACTTGCTCCTCTCTTCCTGTGTAACCTTAACCTCGGCATTGAACTTACTAGCGTTGGCTTCTTTACCTATAACAGAGATGATTCCTGTCTTATGGGACTATTATGACCATCTACCATTTACCTTCACAACATATGTAGTGACTCTTCCTCCCCAGTGACACCTAGGGCTAAAATACTGCAACACTATAGGTCATTGATCTCACCCAAGTAGTCTCTGAATCTCTTTTGTGTAGTTCTTGGTTTTCCTCTAAACTCAGTAGATAACAGTATGCTAATAGCTTCTGCCTGACCATAATAATTGAAAGAAAAGTCCTAGTGAGTGAGTTTTAGCTGCAGGATTAAAAAATGATAAAGCTTGAGAGTGGCTATAAAAATGTAGGGCAATGGGACAGCCCTTCTCTAGATTTGCACAGGAAGTGTTACAAGCACTGTGGAAGGAATTTGAACATCAGGTACAAACTTGGGGCAGAGAGTCTTTGATGGCTTCCCAAGGAAGTGATACTGCAACTGGGGTTCATCTAGGTTCTTAGATGAGGAAGAAACTAGATCCATGGTGATCTACAAGGGAACAGTACAGCTGAGATGGAGAGACAGGATCAGGTAACTGGCCCTCGGCATTCAGAGGACATAGCATAGGTCCATCTATGGGAAGTGCAATGGGTGGGGATGGGAATCATTGATACTTATTTTTGACTATTAACTTCCCAAGTACTTCTGATATTTTGGGCCAACAGAAACAAAACTCATGCTAAATCTGAGAGTTCACAAGGCAATCTGGAGTAGTTAAGCTGCAAACTTTTGGAGTGCAACAGACCTTAGTTTACACCTTAACCTTCTAAATTCTAACAAGCCCTTCAACTATTCTGAAATGTGGTGGTTTCCTCTCCCTTCAATTGAAGCTGTTTGAGAGTTCAAGGGAAGGATCTCTTTGGCAAGAGTTTGGTGCATATAAATACTTGATAGGTATATTTAAGTCCTATGAGACTCTGTTTCCACATCTACAGTTAATCTGGAAAGCATTGTTTATGAGAGTAACCATGTAGACAAAGCAAATAACTTACTGCCTGAAACTCAACTTCTAATGAACACATTTAGAAATGAAGCCATGCATTTTGTAACTCGTAAACTTGTAAATTTTGAGCTATCTGCTTTGGAGAATTGGATACTTGACAGATTGCATATTTATTTATTTCTCTTTCTTTTCCAACACTAAGATGAATCATTCTTTTTAAATTACCACAAATTCTGTGTAAAAATTTACAGCTTTATGTCAAAGGCAAAGCCATGCCATAAACTTAAGAACCTGTTTAAAAGAGAACTTTTTTGTTTGTAACAAAAACCTTAGCATTTGTTTAAACCCATGACCTGCTTTTAGGAAAATTCAGCCTAAGTAAGAAATGCTAGATAAGATCAAAATTCATCTATAATGATGTCTGTACTGTATAACAGTAACTATTAGAAATCATAACAGTAAATATTAGAAATGAAGCTAATAAAAATGATGGTCCTGATAAATATTGATCTATCCATATTGCTAAATTATTAAAATTATGGTGAAGAATACTGATTGCAATCAAAATACATACTTAAGATGTTAAGTGGGAAAAATAGAATGAACCATATGGGCTCTTTTTTAATCTGTCATTTTTTGTTCTTTCTTTTTTTTAAAATGCATTTTTAAATTGTTATTGTAAAGGTGATATACATAGGGATAAAAGTAACATAAGTCAGAAAAAAGTACATTTCTTTTTTAACACTGTTACCCCTTCCCTTTTTCCCTCCCAGATTTTACTCCTGTCCCCACCCACAAGTTATATAGTTCATTTTCAACAGTGTCTGGTGAGTATCACTGCTGCACTTGTTTACCATTTGTCCCAACATATCTCTGTCCTTCCCTTCTGCTCCCAAAGACAGATAAATGAACAAACAAGACAAAAGCTTATTTATATTTCCTAAAATTATCACCATAAATTTTTTTGTGTAGTTATGCTGGTCCTGGGGCTTGAATTCAGGGCCTTGGTCATTGTTTCTAAGCTTCCTTGCTCAATGCTAGTACTTTACCACTGGAGACATACCTCTACTTCCAGTTTTTTGGCGGTTAATTGGAGATAAGAGTGTTATGGAGTTTTCTATCCTGGTTGGCTTTGAACCTCAAGCCTCCCAAATAGCTAGAATTACAGGCATGAGCCACCCTACCTGGTCATAGTATTTTTATTACTTTAGAGGATAGTAACTCTCTTAAATTTATATTAAATTCTATGCTATACACCGTATGAAATAAACTTGATAATTCTGGAAAATCCCATTTGTACAGAGATATTTCACAACTAAAAAAGGTTACTGTATAAAAATCAAAACAGATTGAAAAGAATACTTTGATGGCCCAGGGAAAATGAGGAAATGTCAAGAATAAAACAGTTAATAAGACAAATAAATACACATGTGAAAATAGTCATGTTAAAAGCAATCAAGCACATGATGATCAATAAAATTTTGGCTCTTCTAATTTTTTAAACTAGCAAAGTTTAAATAAAAGGCACAACTACTTAACAGTTATTACTAGTGGGAGAGAAATGGGATTTGGCATACATTATGGATAGAAGTTAAAAATGGTAAAATATTTTTATAAAATGCATGAGAAATGTGTATCAGTAGAGCTAAATATTTGTAACTTTTGACTGAATAATTTCACTTTAGGGACTTTTTCTCTAAACCCAGAATATATATTATGAACAAAAATGTGCAATGTAACATTATTTATGACAGGATAATTGGAAACAACTTAAATGCCTATTTGTGGGGAAGACAGAAACATTTTTATTACAGAATAATATACAGCTACTGAAGCAGTATTTAAGAATGCTATATGGTAATAAAATGTGTACTTTAAAAAAATGACCAAGAAGTCTTACAACACATAACACATACCCACATTCATAAACACACAGACACACAGACACACACACACACACACACAAACACACACAGAGAAGTAGCTGGCAAGAAGATATGCTAAGAAATACAACATTTTATCTTTAGCTGTAGAATGGACTTTTTTTTCTTTCTATGAAATGCAATGGTTGTTTTAAAATGTGGAAACCCCTTTTTCTAAAGTAAAAAGAGAAAAGTTTTTGTGTACTTATTACCTGATGTATGTAAAGGTAACCTTGCTGCATATCACCTCTGAAACAACAATAAAGTAAATTAGGAAGAAAAAAATAAGAGAAAATTTTGATCTGTGCCTTTAGCACTGTCTAGGATCTAGCCTCAACAGAGGATAACTAAAGGAATATTTGCCCATTCAAGTAACTTAAGAAAGTTCCTAGAGGAAACACATCAAGAGAAGTTCAAGGTAGTTGGCAATCATTTCAACGTCTGGGAAATATCTTAAATCAATTTTATGAGAAGCATACTCAACCATAGAAAGCCATTCCAGGAAATAGGAAGATAAATGATATTTCCCTATCTCTTAAATATGTGCTTAGGGAGACAAAGGATGGAGTGACCATAATGAGCAGAAAAGACATTAGCATAGGAATGCCAAAGCAGGAATGCATGCTGTAATTCATTGCTGTTCTTTCACTAACTAATTTAGATTTGTAAAGCAAATTGGGACCATGTGTATAGGAAGTTGGAAGTGTCCACTGAGCAAGCTTCCTAAGAGGGAGTCATTGGCTTGAATGCTTGGTTCCTGGGCAATGGAAGTTGAAAGATACACAGATGTGGGTGCTGCTTACACAGTTTGTACAACCCGTATATCTGACTTTTAATCCCATTAGCCAGTTATTTATTGGCAATATTTTTGGGCCTCAGTTATTTGGCCAATAAAATAAGTATTGATTTACTCTTTAAATATATATAGGGTGTCCAGCACTGTGTCTGGCAATATAACAGGGAATTCAGAGAACAAGGCATTTGTCCTGTCTTAGATTCTAACAAGGAAATCCTCATACAGAGCAGTGTAGCACTGCTTGTGGGCACCAGACAAAGACTCCCTGAGTTAAAGAAATTCCAGTTATGCCACTTAAACTCAGTCTTTAATACTTCCACCTTTTGGCCTTTGAGCTGTATTTTCTTTCTTACCCATTTCTCTCTCCTCATGCTTTTTAATGGTTGGTCTTTCACTGTGGTCTTTTCTGTCAGTGTTTCTGTCCTCCAGGCTCCATCCTTGGACTGCTTCTTAGTTCTAACTGCCATAATTAGGTCATTTATACCAGTTTCGTGACTATAAAGACCTTTCTATACACTGACAATTTCTGGGTTTCTTTGCCTTGTCATGTAAGAACTTCATATTCAAAAACCTGCTAAGTTACTTCATAATCAATAAATATTTAGATGATCAAAAAGTAAGTCTTGATTTGAGCTCACCCACAATAAAATAGTAACTTCATTCTCCAAGGACTGAAATTTGGAGTCATCACCAAATTCTCTCTCTCTCTCTCATTTCAATTTAATTAGCATATCCTTATTGGCTAGATTGATAATATGCTCCAATAATTTCTCACCATGTCTCCTGTGACAATCCTTTCAGATTGACTGTCAATTCGCCATTACTATCACAATAGTGTGCTTAGCGGTTTTATGTAACTTCTCATCTACCCCCACTGTCCTCTAAATGAACTACTACTACTTAAAAAATGAGATTTGTATTTTCTTTATAGCCAGGGATGCTGAGCATTCCCTCAAGTATTTGTTTCTGTGTGTTAATCTGAAGGATCGCAAGTCTGGATACAATAAATGCACCTACACAGCTATGTTCACCGCTTCACTAATCACCATAGCCAAGTTAAGGAAATATCCCAGATACCCTGTTACTGACAAATGGATAGAAAAATATCACACCTATCCTCCTATACACATAGAGGAATCTTATTCATTCTTCAGTAACTATGTGTCATATACAAGGAAATAGACTGACCTGGAAAAAAAATCATCCTGAGTGGAGTAAGTCAGGCCAAGAGAGATAAAAGCATATGTTTTTTTTTCTTAAATACGGAAGTTAGACTTAAAATATGCACATACAAGAAAATATATGTACTCAGACTGTAGTATACACAGGGTGGGTTTCTATGATATAACTCCTCTGAAAAGTTAACAGATCATTTAATGAAATAGGAAACTGAAATAAATCTTGACTGAGAGTTGTGGGAGTTGGGGGATGAGGACAGACATATGGAGAAAGAAAGGGGGCTTGAACATAGTCATAGTGTTCAATGTATAAATTTGAAAATGGAAAGAGGAAACTTGAGGAAATGGGTGGTGATAGAATAGGTGGTGGTAATGAAGGAAGGGGTGATGCTGTTCAAGATGCATTGTGCACACAAATGGACATGTTAAATTGAAAAAAGTGAGCATCCAAGAAATGGAAACAATATATGCATCCATCAACTGATGGATGAGTGAAGAAATTGTGGCTCACATTCATAAGGGAACACTATATAGCCAAAGAAAAATGAAATCCTGTCAGGTGTGGCGGCATGGATAGAAATGAGTATTATTGGATTAATAATGAAATAAGCCAGGAATGTAGAGAAATATAAAATAATCCCATTCATAAGTACAACTGAGGATAGTTGTGTCCTCATATAAGTTGAGAGAGGAGTGGGCAATATCAGAGGTAGGAGGGAGGAACAGTCAGGGAGGGGTCAGGAAAGTTCATCAGGTCATTGTGAACTCCATCCCTTGACAGAATTGCTGTACAATCTCTATTGTCCACCCATTGTCATGTCTTCTGCTCTCTTAAGTTTCATAGTACTTAACAACACCTAATATTTTTAGCTAATTATTTTCTCTTTTCCGTAGGAGGTAACAATGCTCTATAGGAAATGTATTCATTACCTTACTCATGTAACTGTAACCCTTCTGTACACTATTTTTACAATATAAATAAATAAATAAAAGCTTCACCAGAATAGTGATTTTATTTTTTGTCTCCTAGTATATCTTCTACTATTATAAAAGAGATTAGTCTTTACATACAAATATATGAATCACCACAGCAGGTTTGTGCTACTCAATATGGTAGCCAAAGCTACAAACAAGACTATTGGCCATTAGAGAAACAGCTATTGAGATGAAGCAAATGAATGTTTTTATTTTAATTAACATAAATTTGAAAGTGGAAGCAGTCTAAACTACTTACCTACTAAATACATTTATTGCTTCTATAGGGCTATATTTCACTTTAACCACTTATTGCATAACATAGTATTTGAATTAAATGCTTCGTTCTTTCTTAATGTGTTTACTAGATAATGCAAAATGGCAGGGCTAGCCTTGTATGTCTCTTGAGCAGCATTGCTCTAGTACCTACATCTATTGGTATTTGCTTTATTTCATAGTTTTGGGGGATAAACTTATGCCCTTGTACATGAAAAACACGTGTTCTACTACTGACTTATATCTTCAGCCCCAAATTTCTTTATCTATTATTAAAGAGCCATAATGATAATTCTCTTGCATGAGTATTTGAAAGTTTAAATGTGGCAAAGTGCCTGCTATGGTATCTGGCACATATTAAATGTTCTGTAATGCTATTGTAACTTTCTTGTCCTTCCTCTTCCTCTCCTATTCCTACTATTATTGAATGGTACCTATGACAAGGACTGAGCCTTATTTATGGATTAAGGAAATGTAGAATTTTGAAATACATTTTATTTCTGTGCTGGTAGTATGGTTGAACTCAGGGTCTTTCATTCTTATTTGGCTTTTCCACTCAAGACTGGTATTCTTCAACTGGGGTCCCACCTCACTCCTGGTTTTTCTTTATTAACTGGAGATAAGAGTCCTATGGAATTGTTTGCTGGGTTGGCTTCAAACTACTATCTTCAGACTGCATATTCTGAGTGGCTAGTATTACAAATGTGAGCCACCAATATCTGGTTTTGAAATGTATTTTAGCCAAGTTTTAAAGATATGTTATTAGTATGTGAAGTAAATTTTAAGAGTGATGATTTTAGTAGATGATCTAATGATCAAAGCAAAGAATAGACTGGTAACTCAAATATAGGCCTTTTTTTCTCCTAAGCCTATGCTGTAAAATATCATATGACATTTCCTTGCAACAAATCTTATCAACTGAAATGAAATATGAAGAATAGCTCCTGATCTCCCCAAAAGTCTATTTAACCTCAAGTCTAGTGTTTCTTTAACTCCATTATTGAAGATCCCAAGAGAATTCTTTGGAATTATTATCTGGTGTATGAGAAATCACCATGATTATTTTTTATAGACCTGAGTATTGACATATGCATATTCTAAGTCATATGATGGACATATAATAAATGAACAAAGCTATGACTTTCCCATTCCAGCATTTATGATTGTGTTTATGATGGTGCTATTTCAAGTAATTACCCAGTAATCGAAGTGCTGAATGTTTAATTCAGTGCTCCTCAAACCTAGTCATGAGGACTATAGGAGAAACAAAGGTCTGAAGGATTTTATTTTACATTTTTTCCATTCAAAATAGTTGATGCACCAGATTTACCTTGGCAGAAATGATGAAGAGATGAAGATAAGTAGAGGGGAAAAAAGATATTTGTTGATCTAATACAATTATATTCAAATACTTTTGTTCTTCTCAAAAATGCTCATGACATTTTATAAACTAATAAACATCTAGTAATTATTATACATTTCTTTCAGTGCTATTCTAGTATGAATGCATTCAAGCAGTCATAAACATATTTTACATAATAATGTATCATTTAGTAATATTTCTTTCAAGACTCTGGGTTTCATCAAATATTCTGGGCCTATCTTTCTCCCTTCTCTCAATCATAGAGAGTGTCCATAACTTACTCACACTCCTCCACACCTGGAGGAACCATTCTAATTGGCCTCACAATGTACTGAGAGGTTAAATTAATTTGTCCAGATCTCACAGCTGGACAGCTGCCCAGCACCATATACTAGCTGCTGTTTGACACAAGAAACCAAGAATCAGATTTTCTTGCAGCAGAAATAAATTTTTAACAACATTGCCCATTTCCACAGAGGCAAAACACAAGATATGATTTCTGTATGAGATGATTTTGATAGAAGTGTCCTCGGAGGAAGGGTGTCACTTTCGAAGTCAAGGCTCTGTCCTGCCACATTATTTAAGCTCAACATGACATGGAAATATATCTAATAGGATTTGGCTACAGGCAAAAAGTCTGCAAAACAGTACAGGGAGCCGACAAGTCTGCTGTTGAGTTATGCATGGAATTCAAAATTTACTAGAATGGATGTCCTCAAGACAGTCTTTCCCTTATCACAAGACAAAACAAAACAAAAATTTCTCTTAAGTATAACTCTACTGGAGGACTCATTATGATAATAGTCATCATAATCCTAGAACCATGCAAAAGAAAAAAAATCATTATTTTTATTTCACAATTCAGATCCACTGAAATTATTTTTATTTAGCACAGAGCAAATAACTGGCATTTCAGTAGACATTTTGAAATTATCTATTGAATAAGAAGTACCTGCAGCACTATGCATTAGGTTCATTACACATCTGTAATTTTGCAATGATGATGTAAGAGACCATCTCTAATTCAAGGGCTCAGAATACAATGTGGTGGTGAGTTATTTAGCACTACTGGGAAAGGGTAAATTGTAAAGATCAAAAGGCAATGGGACAAGGGTGCTGGATCCTTACAAACCCTTGTGGAGCAAATCTACCATTCCAGCCCCAGCCAACTACCCCAGGACTACTATATGATATAGAACTCGTTTATTTTGATGCCTTATTTTTTAGATGTGGGTCGAGTATCTGTAGTCCAACTAATATAAATCTATACAAAATCATATTCTAGGTGAATTGAATTGAGGCAAATTTTTTTTCAGGTAAAGAAAAGTGATATGAGTGTTATTGCTGACTCTTGTTGGAGAAAAAAAAAAGCTGGATCACTGACAAATCCCACTGTTTAGTTCTAAGAGCTTAGAGGTTATACAGTATCCAGAAGAGGCAACAGAACACAGGGAAGAACAGGTCTTGCCACAGAATTCTGAGTCTGGTGCAAAATGTAAAAAGATAGGTTGGACTCTAGGAATGTTTACAAGGGGAAGACAAATTGAGACATATGATAAGCACAGATTAAATACTGGTAAAACATAGCCAGCATTATCAGCCTTTCGATCTAAATATCATTAGCCATTTAAGCCAGCAGTCAGAATAAAAACTTGACTTAAAGTGTCAAATAATAAATATATTATACCTTGTGGCAAAATGATAAAATTAAGTATACAAACTCATATAAATACTAAAAATATGACAATGTAAGATGTGTAAACCGTTACGAGCTTGAACTTCAGGCCAGAGATGGTCTGCAAGCTATTTGTCCATTGTTGATTTATACCACTGAAGCAACTGAGTACCTACAAGTGCCAACAAGAAATTTGAAGCCTAAAAATGTTTAAATAATTCATATCAAATCAATTTTATGGATTCCCATGTTTTGGAAGCCTACACCCCTTTATGTGATCTTTCCCAAGGGAACCCCGTGCTATCGGTGGCTCTTGCAAATGGACTCATGAGATGACTTACAGTTTTTTATTTTTTAAAATTTTATTGTAATGATGCTGTACAGAGGAGTTACAGTTACATGAGTAAGCTAATGAGTACTTTAATTGTCAAACATTATTACCCACTCTTTTGTTCTCTCACTGCCCCTTCTCTCCCCCAATACTCCTCCCCCCCCCCAAGATGTAAAGTTCATTTCCAACATAGTGTCTTGTGAGTAACATTGTTGCAATGGATCATCTCCTCCCCTTCTTTCAGCATTTTGTTATTCCCCTTCCCTTCCCCAAATCAGATAAATGTATATACAAGATGGCGGGTACAAGAATCAAAGACAGTGATTGCCAGGGATAAACCAATGGAAAAATAAAAATAAAATAAGAAGAAAGAACTAGATATAGCACATTGGCAACAACAAGATCAACAAGCAAAAAAAAAAAGAACTGTTGTTTCCCTGTCTTGGAGTTCATTTCAATTAGCATCATTTTGTATACTCATTTGTGCATAGCTATTGAGCTATTATGATCTTCTGCCAGGACTATCCCAGGCATATTCTAATTATTACAAATAAGGGAAACCAAAGAGTATGTTTCTTTGGCTCTGGCTTATTTCACTTCATATGATTTTTTCCAATTCTTTCCATTTCCTTACAAAAGGAGAGATGTTATTCTTTCTGATAGAAGCATAATAAGTAGGCCAAATAATTCAAAAGAGACCTCTCTGCAGAGGAAATAAGAATGGCCAATAGACACATGAAGAAATGCTCAACATTGCTGGCCATAAGAGAAATGCAAATCAAAACCATATTGAGATTCTACCTCACCCCAGTTAGAATGGCCATTATCAAGAAAACAAAGAATAACAGATGCTGGAGAGGATGTTGCCAAAAGAACTACTACTACACTGTTGGTGGGAATGTATCCTGGCTCAACCAATCTGAAAGGCAGTATGGAAGTTCCTCAAAGAACTAAACATAGAACTCCTTTTTGATCCAGCAATCCCACTCCCAGGCATTTATCCAAATGATCACAAGGTAGGCCACACTAAAGCTACCACTACAACTATGTTCACTGCAGTATTGTTTGACATAGCTAAGATATGGAACCAACCCAGATGCCCCTCAATATATGAATGGATCAAGAAAATGTGGTATATATACACAATGACTTGCTCTTTTCTAATCCAGACATTTAGGCCAATGCTCCCAGGTTATTTGTCCCTCCTTTCCCTTCCTGCCTTGCCTGCCCAGGATTGTGTATTAGTTCCAGCTGTTTTCAACTTCACAGCCTTCCCTAGACTCTTCACAAACTTTTACTGTAGGTCAGTATTTGTCCTCCTGTACTCTGGTATTATGTAGCCTCTGTATATACTAGATATAATTTATATACATTTGTCTCTTTAAGATTATAACTAAAAAAAGAAAGAAAAAGAAAAAAAAGAAAAGATTCATTTTCAGGACCTTGGACAGTGCATGACATGCAAATACTCTGGTAATTCTGTTTAGTGGTAGTTTTTGTTATGCCTAGCATTATGCTAAGATCTTGCATAATTCTTGCTTAATTCTCCAACCGAAGACAAGATTTAGCCTCATGCTACAGATGAAAGAACTAGAAAAGTTCAATAATTTGTTCATGGCTTTATAGCCAATAAAGTGGCAATGCTCAAACCAAAACCTAGTTCTGAGAGATCCAGAATTATACACTCTTAACCAGTTAGGTTGTTTAATTAATTGTTGAATAAGCAAAGAATATGTAAAATTGAACTTGGACAAACTTATTCCCTGGTGAGATATTGCTAAGGTTTTTTTTTTAATTAGAAAGATGGGAATGGCTTGTGGTAAATTTCATCAGTCTTGAGAGGTAGAACAAATCTTAGAGATCAAGGAGTCCAGCACATTGGCTTTCCAAATAATAAGACACTTGAGAGAGCACATGATTTTTAAACTTAGGATCTCAAAGTTTAAGCTTTGTGGTTTTTTTTAGTGTTTTAGATATCCTGGGGTCACCTCTTACCAGCTCCTGAAGGTTCACAGACAGCGCTGTCACATATAGTCAGTCTAATTCCACACCACTGAATGGAAGACTCATTGTTCAGTTTTGAGTAAATGTGAAAATGAGGTTTCCACAATAAGTTAGAATTGTTTTTGGTCTTCCAATTACATAAAATTAATAAGATAAAATCACTGTTTGATTTTGGAATAATACATTGAAGTGGGTTTGATCATCTTAGGACTTTTCTAAACTGCTGCTAGGCTGACTCTCAACAAGGCTTTAGTCATCGCATATTGTCTTTTATTGTTTATTTATTGGTTATTGCTCACTAAACTGAGCTTACCAAGAACATGGATCACACATCTCCAATTTATTGTTTTCTTCTTCTTTTTTTTTGGGGGGGGTCCAGTCGTGGGGCCTGAACTCTGGGTCTGGGCGCTGTCCCTCAACTCTTCAGCTCAAGGCTAGTGCTCTACCACTTGAGCCACAGCGCCACTTCCGGCTTTTTTCTTTTTGCTTATGTGGGGCTGAGGAATCAAACCCAGGGCCTCATGCAGGCAAGGCAAGCGCTCTACCACTGAGCCACCTTCCCAGCCCTATTGCTTTCTTCTTAAGTTGAAGAATTGCAAGAAAAATATAAAGGCTAATTGACTTATCGAATTGAAGATTGAGATGTGGAGAAATAGGTAAGTTGGGAAGATGAGTGGGGCTGGAGAGATGGGGGAGTGATGGAAGGAGTGACACTGATCAAGATGCATTGTACTTACAAGCTAGCATGTTGAATTGAAACCACTTTGTATAATGCTTTCAGTTAATGAGAGAGAGAGAGAGAGAGAGAGAGAGACAGAGACAGACACAGACACAGAGAAAAATATCAGAATAGTTCACATGTTTCTTCCTTTGGTGTTATTCCTGGGGCTTGAACTCAGGGCCTGGGCACTGTGCCTGACCTTTTTGTTCAAGGCTAGCACACCACCATTTGAACAGCTCCACTTCTGGATTTGTGATAGTTAACTGGAGATAAGAGTCTCATGACTTTCCTTCCTAGGTTGGCTTTGAACCATAGCCTCCTGCAAACTAGGATTACAAGCCTTAGCCATTAGTGCTTGGCTACAATGTGTGTGTGTGTGTGTGTGTGTGTGTGTGTGTGTGTGCGCGTTGGTCCATTCTCTCTTCTATAAAAGAATGACATAGGCTTTGAAGAATAGAAGTGTGTTCCTCACAGTATGGGAGGCAGAGAATCAGCAATTGAGGTGCTGGCAAGTTAAGTGTTTGGGTTCCCTTCTCATTGCCCTTACAGGCCAGAAGGGGCTTTTGTATGTTCTCTTCTGATGGGCATTAAACCCATTCATGAAGATTTTTAACTCCCAAAGGCTCCAGATCTCCACCTCCATATCCCATCCAATTAGGTATTATGTGCCAAAAATACCTTCATTCTACTGAAGTGTATGTGTGTTACATAGCACAGGTCCTTGCTCTACAAAGTCAGTCTCTCAGTGTGATGTCAGAAAATGCCTTTGAGCAATACTTTGATGGTTTTCTTCATAAGCTTGGAAATATTAGAAGAATCCAGGTGGTCAAATTCAGAGCAATCAGTGTTTCTCAGAGAACATTGTCCATGGATGAATGCAGGCTGATTATACAGTAAATATTTAATTTTAGATTCTGATTATTTCATATTGACATTTCAGAGCAGTAAATATTTTTATGCTAGATTCAGCTTACAGCATGAAAATAGCTCCCTCAATGGCAGAGTCTACACATGTAATTGTGTAATTTAATACTTTCGTTTAAAATATTTCTACTTTTAAATTTCTTTTATTTTTGAAAAAAATTCTCAGGAGACTTAGTCTTAGGCTCTGAGGACCATAGACTAATTAGCATCTTAAGATTGTATTTTATCATCTTTTCAAAATTTTATTTTCAGGGCTGGGAAGGTGGCTCAGTGGTAGAGTGCTTGCCTTGCATGCTCGAGGCCCTGGGTTCAATTCCTCAGCACCACATAAGCAAAAAGAAAAAAGCTGGAAGTGGCGCTGTGGCTCAAGTGATAGAGTGCTAGCCTTGAGCTGAAGAGCTGAGGGACAGCGCCCAGGCCCAGAGTTCAGGCCCCATGACTGGACCCAAAAAAAAATTATTTTCATTATCTTTACAGAATTGTACATTGGGATCACCATTCAGCATACAAATGACATCTTTTATTTATTCATTATTTTTTCATGGAATAACTTTTGTTGGTCCTGGGGCTTGAACTCAGGACCTGGGCACTATCCCTGAGCCTCATTGTGCTCAAGGCTAGTTACTCTATTACTTGAGCCACAGCAGCACCACTTCCAGCTGTTTTGGTGATTAATTGGAGATGATAGTTGTACAGACTTTTCTGCCCAGGCTAGATTCAAACTGTGATCCTCAGATCTCAGCCTCCTGCCATTGAGGATTACAGGTGTGAGCCACTGGTGCCCAGCTGGGAATAATATATCTTGATCAGTACCATCTCTTTCATCCTTTTCCATCATCCCTCCCACCACTACCCATCCCCTCAATTATGCTATTTTCATACGATATGCATTGAATATTATGACTACATTCTTTCTCCTTCCTCTCTTCAGACTAATCTTACAACAGGAAAATGGAAGGCTCACTTTTATGAAAAATCTCTATTTATTCCCATTTTTTACTGTCATAGATACAGTCGTGAAACAGTTAAAATAGAAACATTCCTGGAGATGCATTAAGTGGAAAGCTTAGCTTTTGCTAAGAAAGGTTGAGTTTAGAAATTTCTATTAGGAACAAGAACCACCCAAGAGGGCTGTTGAGGAGATGTTTGCAGAGCAACAGGGGCAGAGAGAACAAGTTCAGAAGGCTTTGAAAATTATGTGTGTTGAGGGTGGAGAATGTGTTTAAAACCATCTGCTTTCCATAAAGCAGTAAGTAGTTCTGTCTCAAGTATTCATGAGCATTTTATAGAAGCATTTGGAAAGCTCTCCTTCATTATAAGTCCAGCACATCTCTAATTTCCAGAGGTCATAAAAGACTTCTGAGGAGATATGGTGAGATATTATGATTGTCATTTTATAAATGAGCAAATTGACACTGAGAGAGGCTTAGTAACGGACCCAAATGGAACCACTAGCAAATGGAACCACTAGCAAAAAGTAATGAAAAACTCTCTCCCACAATGAGTTTCCTTTGTGAGCTCTAACAGTGTTTTCTCCAACTTCCTTCTTTATACTCTTCCTAGGGGGTAAATGGTATCCCTTATCTCATTGGCAGGAAGGGTAGAGTAACTCTGCATCTACTTTTCTTCTCCTCTTGCAGGGGTCAGTCACTGTGTAGAAGACACAAATACCTGTGTCTCCCATCTTACCTGGTCCACATGTCAGTTGACTTCTGAATTTCAACAATGGGTCCTTTTGGCTAATAAAACAAAATGCCACATTTCCTCAACTTGTCCTCCGTCATTACTATAGATAATATTTTGACCTCTGGTTTTTTTCTTTCCATTCATATTTATTTTCAAAATGCAACAGAAAAAAAAGATGTTACATGAATTAGGATTCCAAATCTTCATAATCGTATGATCTAAAATCTTCATTCTAAGAACAATAGTAATTGCTCATCTTTGGGCCTCTCTGTTTTCTGGCATTTCTTATAGCTTATAGTTAGTTTGGAGACTTCTTGTTAGTTCTGATAAATAATCTATGAGTAAAAAAAAAATGCTCTGTAAAGGGTGTCAGTGGCTCACGCCTGTAATCCTAGCTACTGAGGAGGCTGAGCTCTGAGGATTGTGGTTCAAAGCCAGCTCCCGCAAGAAAGTCCAAGAGATTCTTATCTCCAGTAAACCACTCAGAAAACCGGAAGTGGTGCTGTGCTCAAGTGGTAGAGCAACTAGCCTTGAGCTGAAGGACTCAGGGACAGCTCCCGGCCCAGAGGCCAAACCCCACAACCGACCAAAAAAAAAAAAAAATGCTCTGTATCATTTCTGGGTAGCAGCTGTTAGGTGCTGATCACCTGACTCTTTGATGTATGCTAGGATGATGGTGTCCCCACCTCCTTACAATGAGTAGGAATCAAAGAATCTACATCCCTGGGTGAGCACACAGAGCAGCCTCAGGTTCATCTTATAAAACTTCATGTGAGCAATAAAACAAATGTTTGATATGTCACCACTCCAACACTCCCATTCTGAAACTTTCAGGCTACTTTTTTTTTTTTTTTCTGTTGGTCATGGGGCTTGAACTCGGCCTGGGCGCTGTCCCTCAGCTCTTCAGCTCAAGGTTAGCACTCTACCACTTGAGCCACAGCGCCACTTCCGGTTTTCTGAGTAGTTTATTGGAGATAAGAGTCTCACGGACTTTTTCTGCTCGGGCTGGCTTTGAACCGTGATCCCCAGATCTCAGCCTCCGGAGTAGCTAGGATTACAGGCGTGAGTCACTGGTGCTCAGCTGTCAGGTTACTTTTTTAAGAGGTCCTTTTTGCTTTGTTTTCTTTGTTTATTTTTTTTGGGGGGCGGGGTCCGGTCGTGGGGCCTGAACTCTGGGTCTGGGCGCTGTCCCTCAGCTCTTCAGCTCAAGGCTAGCGCTCTACCACTTGAGCCACAGCACCACTTCCAGCTTTTTTCTTTTTGCTTATGTGGTGCTGAGGAATCGAACCCAGGGCCTCATGCATGCAAGGCAAGCACTCTACCACTGAGCTACCTTCCCAGCCCCATTTTTCTTTTCTTAGTGTACTGCATGCAGTTATTTCTCTTTTCTTTCATTTCTTCCCTTTGGCTTACCCTCTGTTGTCACTGTTTTTGATTTTGGTACCCTTTGCTTTACATATAAGTTTATCTGATTTGGGGATGGGAAGAGGAATTACAGAAATGGTGAGACAAAGGACAAAGGGTGGACTAATGCAACAGTGATGTTCACTAGACACTATGTTGGAAATGAACTTTACAAAGGTGGGGAGGGCAAGGTGGGGGGTAGGAAAGCGGGAGAAAACATCAAGTGGGTAACACTATTTGAAAAGAAATGTACTCATTACCTTATTTATGTAACTGTAACCCCTGTATTTCACCTTTACAATATAAAAAGAGCAGACTATAGGCAAGTCCAACTGATATACTTAAGATAACTTACAAAGAAGTAATTACAAAATATAAAGGCCAATGTAGGCTCTAGTTGTGGCTGAGGTGAGCACAAAGCTCTCATAGATACAGAGCAGCAAATAGGAAACACACAGTCATCAAACCACAGTGTGAACTCCACCATTTCCTAATAAGGGCTTCTTAGGACATGAGATTCTGCTATAAATCCATCTTCCTCCCCAACTAAATTCTAGTCTGTGTGAGCACAGGGCAAGATCATAGCCATCTCTGTGCTCAGCCCAGCTCCTGAAACATATCAAGTCATCACCATATAACTGGAAACACAGTGAAAAGCAGCATTGGTAATGAATACCAGCACTGCAGTGGAGTTATTATGTCTTTGTATTATTTGTAATTATCATTAGCATAAATTATACATCTATTCACCATAAACATATACATATATTTATGTTTAAGTTAACTATTTAGTAAACTGAATATAGTTCATTATATAATAATCAGCCTTTTATTTTAAATAGGCATTTGTGTTTCAGAGGTCAGGCCCTTCAAGGCAATTAGTACAGAGAGAGAGAGAGAGAGAGAGAAAGAGAGAGAGTGAGTGCTTGGTGTTTTCAAGATTAGTAACAAAACAAGGGAAACAGAAAGCACTGGGACTGGAGGAGACAGTCAATCCAGTAGGGAAATGGTATCAGTTTGTTTGTTTGGTGTTGCTATGATAAAATACCGGAAACTGGGAACAAATAAAGAAAAGAGGTTTATTCAAATAGCTCACAGTTTTGGAGATAGAAAATGTAAGATCAAGCAGCTGTATCAGTCAGCTTCTTGGGAGGGCCTTCTGGCAACATGGAACTTGACATCGCAAGGTGAGGTGACCAGGCTCACCAACATAATCCATTCCTTCAGGAATGAATACCTGGAGACCAACACGGATCCTTCCATGAGGGCCATTGTGACCTCCTCATTGGACTCTGTTTCTCAGAGCTGTCACTGCCTTCCAATATGGGAGGTTCTCCTGGGGGAATAAACTGTATCTGAAGAGCAGCAAGATAGATAATAGGGTCTTAGAAAATAATTCAGTGTGCCTATAAGGACCAAGAGCTAGTACTTGGGGTCAATGTTACCACTGAGAGCATTCTAAATTGGACAGGGCATCTAAAAAATAAAGAGGCTGGGTGCTGGTAGCTTATGCCTGTAGTCCTAGCTACTCAGGAGGCTGAGATCTGAGGATTGCAGTTGGAAGCCAGCTGGGGCAGGAAAGTCCATGAGACTACTTCTTTTTCTTGAATTAACCACCATAAAACCAGAAGTGGAGCTATGGCTCAAAGAGGTAAAGTGCTATCCTTGAGCAGAGAGCTCAAGGATAGTGCCCAGGCCCTGAGTTCAAGCCCCATGACTGACAAGAAACAATTTTTTTTAAAAAAAGCAATGAAGAGCAACTTGATGCCTAGGGAGGCAAACCAGCAAGCCACAGCCGCAGAGGGAGGATTTGCTACAACGTGAAGTAGACAATGCAGGTGATGGACAAGTTCTGAAGCTGGATGGCTGCAATAAAGCCTGCTATAACAAGCAGATAGCAAGCCCTTTCTATCGGTGCAAAAGACCTTCTGTTTGGGACATTTTAAGTTCCTGGTGCCTGGGCAATCCAGAAGCAGACAGGAAGGAGTGATGGAGTCTCAAGAGAGCAATATTGGCTCCCACACCAATCTGATAGAAGGAGGCTGCAGATGGCCTGGTTCAAATTGCATAAAAGAAGACAATAGGGGAGCATTGGATATGCCAAGGTATACAGGAATTCTTGCCATAAGTTTTCAAGCAGTGACCTAGAGTCAGGGATGGATTACAAAATAAATATTTGCCTGTATTCCTGACTACCTACGTGTGAGGGGATGACTACTACTCCAAAGGACAAGTCCTCCATTTTCAGTTTGGTGCCCTTCACTGTTAATTGTGTGTCTGTAGCCTATACCTTTTCCCTGTTCTACCAGAACCCAATTCTAGGCTCTAGTGAAAACTTGGTGACAAGTGTGTCTTGCCTCTTGGAGTGTTTTGATCTTTGTTTACCTAAGGAATCCTTTTAAATTATGTTTAAAACTTATTCATTTATTTCATCCCAAAAAAGGAATACATAAAAACAATACATATTAATAGGGTACCATATGGTATTTTCATATATATATATATATATATATATATAAATTCTATTATGTTTAAGTCAGGTTTAAACCATCTCAAAGAGTTGTCTCTTTATTTTTTGTGAGTCATGGGGCTTGAACTCAGGGCCTGAGTGTTGCCCCTGACCTCTTTTGTGCTCAAGGCTAGCACTCTACCACTTTGAGCTACAGCTCCATTTCTGATTTTCTGTTGGTTACTTGGAGATGGGAGTTTCATATACTTTCCTGACCCAGCTGGCTTCTAACTGCAATCCTCAGATCTCAGCCTCCTGAGTAGCTGGGATTACAGGCATGAGCCACCAGTAGCTGGCAGACTTTTTTTTTTTGATTGATAAGTCATTCCTTCTGACTTTTGGAAATAGTGTGTTCTTTTTTAAAAAAATTATTTATTATTTTTTGTTATTGTATAGGTGCTATCCAAGAGGGTTACAGTTACAATTACGTCTCCTCTTCCCTCACTTTCACCCAGTTTTTCCTTCCTGTAATAGTGTATTCTTGTTGTCTCAGGGATACATTCCTGCTTCCGTACAATAACACACACCAGAACTGCTAAGTTTTTTCTGATTATAACTTTATTCCCACTTACCAATCTCTTCCTGTCTCACTGTGTCTCTACTCTCTCCAACCACTGGTAATCACCATTCTACTCTAAACTTCTATGAACTCAACATTTTTAGATGCCACATATGAATCAGATCATATGCTACTTTTTTTGGTTCCTGGCTGATTTCACTGCACTTAATGATCTCCAATTCTGTTTATGTTGACAAGAGTAACAAGAGTTCATTATTTGTATGGCTAAATAATATACCATTGGGTATGTGTCTTCTACTGTCTTTATCTGTTCATGTAAATTAGTATACCCATGATTGGAAAAAGTATAGAGACCTCTCAAAAAAAAAAGGTAAAAATAGAACTACCACATGATCTAATAATCCCACTGCTGAGCATATGCACACAAAATGAATGTGTTGAAGATAATAACTTCACTATTGTGTTGAGTTCATTGCTTTTTACAATAGCCACGACAAAACTAAGGGATCATCTACTTCTGGATAGATAAAATATTCCCATTCAAAAACAAAGCCTAATTCTGATTTATCTTCCATGAAGCCTTTAAGACTCTCTCAAGGGAAACTAATACACACAGAAAAATGAGAGACCTGTTAATATTACTGAGGTCATTATGTGCTGTACACTACCATGAATTATGTTCTGTCTCCCCTTCCTTCCATTTATGTATTAGAGCTGTAGGCCCCAGTGTGACACCTTTTGACCACAGGGCTGAGCAAGAAGTTAACTGAGGTAAAATGAGGTCCTGAGGAATAAGGAATAGTGTCTTTATCAGAAGACACACCAAAGAGCTCCATTTGCTCTTTCTCTGCCACACGTGAACAGGAAGAAAGGACCACTTGTAGTCAGGAAAGGCATCACACAAATAGAGCCCCAGATGGCACCTTGACTTTGGACTTCTAGCTTCCAGCACTGTAAAAGAAATAAATACATGTTGCTCACACCACTTGTTGGATACCATTTTGTGGTGGCATCTTGAGATGAGTAATATATCGCTGTGCCTATGTTCCTTTTATGGGGGGAGGGGGGTCGGGTCGTGGGGCCTGAACTCTTGGCCTGGGCGCTGTCCCTCAGCTCTTCAGCTCAAGGCTAACACTCTACCACTTGAGCCACAGCACCACTTCCAGCTTTTTTTCTTTTTTCTTATGTGGTGCTGAGGAATTGAACCCAGGGCCTCATGCATGCAAGGCAAGTGCTCTACCACTGAGCCACCTTCCCAGCCCCAATGTGCCTGTGTTCTTACATTGGGTCCTGAGTGTGTGAGTGACACGTGTGACTTCCTCTATCACAGAAAGGAGATATGGCTGCAGAGAAGGGCAAATAGTGCTTGAGACTTGAATCCTTTGTGGCTTGAGGCCTGGGCTCTTCCATGCTGCCCCTGAATCCTAGGTCTTCCCCTAGACAGTCAGGACCAGGTCACAGCAGTGCCTGCACCTCAAAGTAATGGTAGCACTCACCACTCACTGTAGCAACCTTCTCTCCCTGCTGGACTGCAATGGAATCACCCTTCAGTGACACAAAGAGTCAGGGACTCTCAACAGTCAACTTACACATTAATAAGAAGTCACAACCAGATGCTGGTGGCCCATACCTGCAATCCTAGTTATTCAGGTGGCTGAGATCTGAGGATGGTGATTTGAAACTAGCCAAGGAAGGAAAATCTATCAGATTCTTATCTGTATTTAATTACCAAGTGGTCAAACACTAGCCTTGAGCACAAAAGCTTAATGAACAGCACCTAGGCCTTGAGTTCAAGCCCCAGTAACAGCACATGTATGTATGCACACATGCACACACAAGCATGTGTGGACATACACATACACACACAGACACACAGACAGGACAGAATTCACAACAATATTATAGAAATCAGATGCATGGGGGAATCCTTTGGTCTGGGAGGAGAATGTTTTTAACCAAGGAAACAGACTGGATGTTTATTCCTTCCCAAGCACTGTTATTCTTTGGCAGTCCAGGATAGTAAGAGCTATTTCTGGCCCTTGAGGACCGCATGGTTGAGAAATAGAATACTAAGTATTAATTTGTCTGTTCACACATGTATTTGATGTGGTGGGATGTGGAGGGGTCAAGGGAGTTTAGTGGTTCTTAGCCTTGGCTACATGTTAGGGCCATCTTGAAAACTGTGGGAAACCCTGATACCCATCTCATTTGTCCAGACTGTGGTCCAGTCATACAGACTTTCTAAAAGCTCCTTCAGATGATTCTGATGCACAGCAAAGGCTGGAAGTCGGTGGACTAGGAACCTAGAAGGGACAGGGATACCCTAACATTTGAGTTAATGTTAATCGGGAGAAGGAAAGGACGGGGGGGGGTAACAAAGCAGAGGCTCCCAGAAACAGAATCTATTCCGATGTCCATTTGGCACAAGTGCCCATCTTGTGAGAGGATCTATTAATACAACCCAGAGAGTATGCATTATGATCTAAAACAAACAGCACAAACATCAAATTCCACTGTTTATTTAGTCAATGTCTTTCAAGGGGCTGCTAAGTACCAGGAAGACATTATCTTAATAAGCTCCCATCATCTCTGGCAGGTAGGGGAGCAGGTTAGGCTTTTATTAAAGGATGCTCTAGCAAAGTGCATTCTTTGCTTGATTCAGTAGCTGATCTAAAGGGACCAGCTATCCATTTAACATCTTAAGGATTATAACTCAGCCTAGTAGAGGAATACCCCCTGGAGATGTATCCTTAGGGGAAAGACTAGGAAAACAGACCTGAGGGAGTCTGGATGGGATTTTTGAAGAGAAAATGCAGTAATAATGTAGTGATGACATTAATACCTCCAATACTATTACTGGTGTTGCATGCTAAGCATGAGGTGCATTGCCTTACCTGTAGCATCTCTAACATCTATCTAATTCTTCATCTTTTCTTTCTTTCTTATTCATTTTTTAATGCCAATATTGTGGCTTGAACTCAGCACCTGGATGCTGTCCTTTAGCTTTTTTGCTCAAGGCTGCTTCTCTACTACTTGACATACAGCTCCACTTCCAGCTTTTTGGTGGTTTATTGGAGATAGGAGTTTCATGGGTTTTTCTGGCTGGGCTGGCTTCAAACTGTGATCCTCCCATCTCAGCCTCTTGGAGTAGCTAAAATTACACACATGATCCACTGAAGTCCATCCTTTTCCTCCAGCTGCTAGTCGTTTTCATAGTTTATCTATACAGACAATATGAACTCATAGACATCCCATAACAAAGAACTTCTTGCTCTATCAGCAGTTTTAGAATATGTACTCTTATTTTCTCCTCCTCTTTCTGTTCCTGTGCTTTATATGCTCAAAGTCATATATTGCTATTAGTCCCAACTTCCCAAGAAACTATACATTTCATGAAATTATTGACCTTATCTGTTATATGATTGTATCTTTCAAATCTAGCACATGGTGAATACTTGTCTTAGGCCCAATTCCCTGGGGGGGAAAATGTCCTGGTAGTAAGACTTTAATACATGATGTTTGTGGAGGATTCCTTTGTGAAAGACAAGACCTGGCACAAGGAGAAACTAAACCGTGATGGAGTTTATCCCATGGGAAACTAGGAAGTTGAGATAACCCTTCATGATTGTCTTAAATCGAGGCAAGGGATTATGGTTAGTATTGGGTACCACCTACCTCTTCAGGCAGAGGCTTCACCTTGGGCAAAACAAATCCCTTGTACCGATGACAGTGCCTGAAAAGAGACTTGGTTATGAGCTGTCAGCTGTCCAACACTCCCAGTGCCCTGGGGAATACACAGACCTCAGCCCTATAGGAAGGCCTTGGGCAGAGCAATGTGACAAGGCTCAATTAGTGTCTGCCTAACTGCACTGCACAGCCCAAGCTGTTTATTGCCTGCCACTGGCCCCTAAAGCACACCACACTGGAGCATCACATTCTCATCCTTCCTGGAACCTGTGGTGGATTCTTTTGTAACTTCTTAGGCATTTACCTCCTTTTTACCATCTGCCCAGTATGCATTTTCTTTCTTTTCTGCCTAGAATTTTCAGAGTCTATTTCTTGGTCTTGATTCCCTAATTCAGCCTAATTTATTATTATGAGACCAAAGTATGCTCTTCTTTAAAGCACTCTGTGGTAGTTTGAAGGCCATATCCCAAAGTAATCTTTTTTTTTTTTGTTAGTTATGGGGCTTGAACTCTGAGCCTGGGCACTGTCCCTCAGCTCTTCAGCTGAAGGTTAATGTTCTACCTCTTGAGCCACAACTCAACTTCCGGCTTTTTCTATTTATGTGGTTGTTGAGGAATCCAACCCAGGGCCTCATGCATGCAAGGCAAGCACTCTACCACTGAGCCACCTTCCCTGCCCCCCCAAAGTAACCCTTTTTGTATACTTTAACTTCATTCTCCTGCTCTCTGTAGTTCTCATATACTATATGCAATTAGCTTGGGATAAGTCTGTCATCAGTAGGTTACAAATCCATCCTGTCCTAGCTGGTTCTTTTATTTAAGTCATGTGTCTAGCACATTTCATATGCCTAGCATAGTAGCCAGCACACAACAGATGTCTAATAGAGGTCTATCAGTTGAATGAATGAAGGAACTAATCAAACAATCAAATATTGGAATCTTTCTTTTTTCCCCACAAATTTAGTTACTCTTACTGTTTTCCTGACATTTCCTAATTGTTGCTAATGTGGTTCACAAGCAGAACTGGGAAATAAACACTAGGATAATAAGCCTGCCTCATGTAGTTTACCAAATCAGCACAATAAGCTCATGTTTTAAACAAAAAAAAAAAAAAGGAGGGAGGGGTACTATACTGCTAAAGCTCTAGCACAATCAATTTTAATTAGCATTGCTCATTGTAAAACATGATAAGGTATCAGTCATTGTAATTGCCAGTGTTGACAATTAGTCAAAGTCATTAACATCTCAAGACCTAAGATAATACAGACTTACTGAATTTAAAGATTTGGAAGAAAAGTAGGGTAGGGTCTTAAGAAGTGCCTTAATTTTTGCATATGGCAGAACAAATACCCCCTGTGAATGATCACTTTTCAGTTTTCTTTGGGAGCTACAGAGAGATTACACTAGCCTTTATCCTTTCTCACCACTGTATTATCCTAGAGCAACCAGGCTGATTCTTCTAAAAATGCAAATTTCAGTATGTCATATAAATATGGCCAGGGTTCTTTCATAGATCACAGGAAAGCCTACATCTCCTTAATATTAGATCCAGGAGTCTTTGGATTTCTACTTCCATCTGGTACAAGCTCCTCCAACTTCTTTTTCAATTAGTTTACATACTGGTAGGCCATTGGTCGAGATTCTCACATCCTGGTGCCTGGAACTGCACAGACCAAACAGGTTTCTGCTTTAAATACATTACCTTCCTGTTCTTTTTGCCACACTCACTTATCCATTTTTTAAGATTCAATAAAGAATGACTCCTTTATCCACGATAAGCACACCTCTTTCTAGATTTTTCTTTTCTTTTGAATGATACTTCATACACCATTTACTATGTTATACTGTTTGTTTATTCATACTTGTTTCCAACCAGCTTATGTCTTCTACGGTTTCTTAATGTGCTTGTAATAATTGTTGATTGGGCAAGTCACTGGGTGGAAGGAGATATAAGTGATCAAACAAATATAAGTAGTATATGTAGTGATCAAACAAATATAAGTAGTATATGTAGTTTAAGTGTAAATGGACTGGAGTACTCTCTATGTTTTAGATAGTAAGTTCTTCACAAGTAATTCATTAACATTTCACAACATTTCTAGAGAATTCATAACATTCTTATCCTTACTTCACAATTAAGTAGTTCAGAGGCTTAGAGATTTGTCTTAAGTCACTTAACTAGAAGCTGACTTTTAGCTGGGTGTGGTGGCTCACACCTGTAAATACTAGTTACTCAGGAGGCTGAGATCTGAGGATCACCTTTTAAAGCCAGCCTGTGCAGAAAGGCTGTGAGACTCTCATCTCCAATAAACCACTAAGGAAACCGGAAATGGTGCTGGCTGTGGCTCCAGTGGTAGAGTGCTAGCCTTGAGCTGAAGAGCTGAAGGACAGCACCCAGGCCCAGAGTTCAAGCTCCATGACCAAAAAACAAACAAAACAAGAAGCTGATTTTGTCTCTAGCCATGTATTTATAGTGCTTTAAACAATATAGACATAACAGAGTGGTGAGTACTCATTTTTGCAAATGACCTGGATACTTGCAACTCTGCTGCCCACAGTTGTGAGTCTCAGGGTAGAGTGTTGAGATAAAACAAAATAGGGAAATATTATTTCATGGAAGAGGTGATCTTAAATAAGCATTCAAGGGGGAAAAATCACATTGTGTTTTACCATTTGCCTATTTACCGCCCACTTGTGGTTTCCCATTCTTTCTTACCTAACTATTCTGCTTCATTTGACTTTTCCCTTTGTGTTACTCTTCATGTATCATTGATAGTTTAAATCTAGCTCCTTCACTTCTCCAGAACCATTACTGGAATTCAGATCTTTCTCATCTCCTGGTTTTCTGCCTTCAAGGGCTTATTTGTTTTGTTTTATCTGTTTGTTTTGTCAGGGCTAATGGTGGAACCCAAGGCTTTGCATAAACTAGGCAAGTATCCTACCATTAAGCTATATTCCCAGCCCTCTGGCTCCAATTTAATCTCTTGATCTGTGCTCTTAATTACCATTACCAAACTTCCTTAACACTCTTATAAAAATTAATCGTAATACAAAAAGTAAATTCAGTTTCTTCGTACAATCATTGCTTGAGTCTCATCCTTGTAGGGTTGAAGAGACTCCCTCATTAATCTCCAGCATAATCTCTGCTATCTTACTTTGGTTTCATTCCCAGTCTGTCTCTCCCTTCAACTTTGCTTCATATGCTAGGACTATGAAAATCTTCATCCTTTACTCATACAAAGGTTTGCATCCTCTTATCTTTCCTGGACTACTTCTAAGGATACTACTCTTTTTAGATGCCATTTCTACCCTTCGCTTAACTAGGAAAATGCATTCAAATTCTTTATTTGCCTCTGATTCATCTGCCTTTATATTAGCAACTTGAGAATGCCTTTACTTTCTTCATTGTGTTATTTTGGAACAGTCTGAGTTCCCTGTAGACTTGGACCATGTTTTAATCAGATCTGTATTAGAACACAGAACAGTTCAATTCTTATATATGGAAGATAGTTAACAAAACTTTTTAATTAGCTTTGACAAGTCTAATAAATCCAACAATCCAGAGTTCTGGCTTCTCTCAAGGAATCAGAGAATCTATGAAGACTGGACCTGAATTCCTATGCTAGATCATAGATTAGTCACTGTCCAGTTTCCTGGATCTCCACTTATCTCCCCAGATAGTTCCACTTGTTGACTTCTAAAAGTCTTTCCATATATATATATATATAGATATTATATAGATATATATTATATAGATAGATATCTATATATCTATCTATATAGATATATAAATATATAGATAGATAGATAGATATATTTGTGATACAGAACCAGGTAGAAACCAGAATATAACACAATTTTAGTAATGATGTATCCTTAAGGTATGTGATTATGATTATCATCCTCAAATAAAAAGCCATCCTAACTAGCAGAGAGACATGGCCAATTCCAGTTTTGACTTTCTAACCCATAAGTCAACACATTCTTTTTTATTTGGTGTTATGAAAATTCAGATAAAAATACTAGCCTCTGAGGACTTGTTGTGGTGAAAGAACTAACTCAATAAACTAGCTGGGGGGGTGCAAGGGAAGGGGAGATGGGAAGGGATGGGAAGGGGAAACAAAGGAGGAGGCAACAATGCTTTATAAAAAATGCACTCATTATCTTGCCCATGTAATTGTAACCCCTCTGTATGGTATTTTCACAATTAAAAAAAAAACTAATGCAAACTCTATTTCTCTGTTAATCAATATATAGCTTTACACGCATCTGACAATGGAAGATGAATTTGAAAAGTATGATGATTCTAAAAGTCTCTGATTGTATTATGCAAATTACTCCAATAGATCTATTAGTGTGTTGAACTTACTATTTTGCCAACTTGTGTGACTGAAAATGCCTTGATTTTCTGGGAAATTTCATTTTCATCATTTTCTTTCTTTTTTTAGTAACATCAACATTATCTAGAATTTCTAGAGATGATAACGGGCTTGAACTAGTTCTGATTTGTTCAAAGCCATAATTTGAACATTGAGGATAGGATGCAGTGATGAATGTAATTTGACTATAACATTGTCCTTCCTGATGAATTCTACAACAGAATTGACTGGTCCAATTGTTAGACCACTTCCCTTCCCATCTCTCTAAGCATTGCACCTTTTTAAGAGTAATATATGTTTAATACAACAGAGTGACTTTATACTCTATGACCAAAGATATAGATGATTTGCAGAAGGAAAAGCCGTGCTTCTGACATGGCATTGTACAAACATTACTAAGCTAGAAGAGCATGATGGTCCCTGTGACCCCTATGTCACCCACTGACCTTTCTCTAACATTTGCCTTACTTTGTAATCAATGAATCTACTGAATAAATGAATGCTCAAAGAGCTAGATAAACTAGACTTTCATTCCAAGTAGTTAAGTTTTTTGTTTTCTGGTCCTGTTTCAGATTCTTATAGGCACAGAAAGTTTACTTTCCATAGTAGATGGCTTATAAATATTTAGCTGTTAGAAAAAAATGCTCTCACTCTTTCAGTACCATTATGATATAGATAAATTTCTTTCTGTAGACATAGATTTAAAAAGTTAAATTTAATACATTTTAACTGCTCTCTCTATATGTATATATGCCAAGTAAGTATAGCTTTGTTTTTAACAGTTTATATTTACTTGTTCTGCTTTATATA
>NW_012267277.1:5977496-5982165 GCF_000151885.1 Dipodomys ordii | reverse complement strand
GAGCATAGTGGCTTATGCCTAGAACCCTAACTATGCAGGAGGCTGAGATCTGAGGATCACTTCAAAGTCAGCTTGGGCAGAATAGTCCATGAACTTTTATCTCCAATTATTATATGTTTTTCAAATATGTTAGATAGAACGGACTGAAGGTTATCTTAAGCAGCCCATCTTACACATATGCATTCCAATATTCTTTGAACAGAAGGAAGGAACTGATATATAACCAGTATAGAGGAATTTCATACAATCCCTGGGCTTCTCATGGGAGAGTGTGAATTTCATTTTTCATTTGTACTGTGGAAGGGGAAAACCTATTAAAACCATCAGTGTAATGTAGTTTCTTTATTGTACAGTTGCAAAATCTAACACAGCTCCTTTATTGCACAGATCAAAATCTGAGATTCTAAGGGACTGTATAGCATGAGTTAGTGACTGAGAGATCTGAACTCAGGTCCTGTCATTTAGAGTTCAGTATACCTTCTATTATACCACCACAAAAAGCGAGGCTTCTAGTAGCATCTCAGTGAAAGTGAGGTGTGCCACTTGGCTTGATCAGGCACTCGCATTTTTCTCACTGCATTGGAGTGCGCTCGCTCTCTTTCGATCAGATTAAAGCTGACAGAGATGAAACAGTTTTGGGCAGATTTCCTTGGGTTGGCTCCAGGGCCTCTAATCTGCATTTCATCATGATACAAGCACATGTTCCCATCATTGGAACACCCATCTGCATCAGCCATGATGGTAATCACATGCTAACCCAATTTCCTCTACGAATTTATTACTTACTCTTCATTTAAGTTCATGAAATCTAACATGAGCCCCAAATAAGCATAACAACGTTAACAAGAAGATCTTGGCTCCAGAGCCATGCCCATCAGGCAACATAACCCAAAAATGAAGCCTTAGGAGTGGTACAGGCAAAAATCAGGCTTGAAACAATACCTTGGGGATGCTCTGTAGAAGAAGATAATGACAAATTTTCTGACACGGTGGTGCAAGTCAACATAAATGAGCAACTTGTGACTTGTTAATAAAATACAGTCTTTGCTCTAACTGCACAAACCTCAGTCATACCACGTAGACCCATCATTTCCAAAATTAAAGGCATGGACTTCAAAACAGCCTGAAAGATGATGGAGTGCATGGAAGGCCAATAGAAGCTATAATGGGAAGGCACTTTGGAAGCAGAGTCCAAACACAAATTGGTTGTTACAGAAACTATTCAGATCCATCTGGTGGCTGCATGTGATGAATACTAGAAAAACGATCAATGGATATGAATTTTGGCAATGGCAATGGCACATAATTTTTAGAACGCATCAGGCCACCTTAGTGTGGATGGTGGATTCAATCTCTCCCACGAATGTGCAGCACACATTCAGCCCGTGTTTTAGCTAATGATTGTGGAAGGAAAGGACCTTTGTTTTAGTTCAAAAAGGGTTAAGAAGAAATATCAGAGAAGCATAAACTATATAACATGAGTAAGGGAGGAAATGCCTCTGCTTGCTGAGCTTCCTGGCTGTCTTCCTCGTTTCATTTATGCATTCATTCTACCCACATCTGTTCCTGAGCACCTGCTCCATGTCAGACACCATACTAGGCACCTGAAATACAAGATGATAGGACCATATTCCAGCCCTAACCAGACTCTCAGTCTAATGAGGAAAGGTGAAGCTAAATTCTGACAATGAAGTCATACTGACAGAAGAAACATGTCAAACATTAGTCATATGTTTACTACTTACCTGCCAGCTGCTCTGAATTACCATATATTGTCTCATGGAATTCTCTGAACATGTTATCTAGGAAGCACAATTATTTCTTCCATTCACAGTGGGAAAATCAAGGCACAGAGATGTTAATTAACTGACTGTTACAGAGCTGGTAAATGACAGAGCTGAAATGTAAACCAAGGGAATCTAGCTCTCAAAACCAAGCTCTTCTCTAACTTTGATATGCTTTAGTTAGAAAGATGATGTGGAACTTCAGAGAGGTAAATCATTCTGCCTATAGTATGAGTGAGAGGGAGGATGGGTGACAATTGTGTCCATGATAAAGTAAGGGGGAAAAAAAGATCCCCATTGCTAAGTCTTGAAGAAGATTGCAAGGAATTAGCATAGGGACAATTGGGAAGAGCAAGAAACACAGGCCAAATCTTTGAAAGCTGAATGGTGGGGTTGATTGGCTCTTGGAGCTTCAGGAAACCCCCACATGGCTAAGCACAGATTTAAGAGGGAGGTTATACAGCACAAAGATAAAGGAGAAGGAATTAGTGCCAAAGAAACCAGATCATGAGAGACCTTGTTTTGTACGCACTCCTCAGAAATTCCAAGGTTATTCATGAATGAGAGAGATGTTGAAGGAACACACTATACCTGCCTTTATCTACAAGTGCTAGAAATGTCCTAGAAATGTTCAGTCCCAGTGTGGAGCTGAGATTGGGACAAAGAGGGACAAGCAAGACAGGAAGAAATGAGAACAATTAGAGGAACTCAGGAATGGTTGAGGATGGTGTGGCTGGGCTGGGAGAGAGAGAATGGACAAAGATAGATGATATAATTCTAATTGGGAAAGAAACAAGGGCAAGAAAGATTCAATTTCAGGCCAACTATTAAATTTTCATTTCACTTTGCTTCAAGTCTTTCAACTGTGTTGGAATCCAGGACAATTGTTTCATAGACTAGAAATAGAAGCAGTTTTGAAGGCATGGACAAGGTCTGGGGGTGGGGTGGGGGACTGTTTTCTTCTCTTTAGGCCTTCTGAAGTAGAATACAGGAACAAGTTGTATTTGGCTTGATTACTCTGCACCTAAAAGAATCTTCTAATTAATAGTTAAAAGGAATCAGGCTTTAATTACAGTCGGCCCATTTAAAGTCATGGATATTTCTTAGCAAAATAACCTTCAAAATGTTAACAACATCTTCCTCCTTTAGACATAGGTACATGCAGTCTTGGGTAGGGAATGATCCCAATGTCTCTCACATATTCGGCGATTGAAACGTTCAATCAGATACCACCAGGGTAAAAATGATGGAAGCCTGGAAAGGATGTGTCTCATCAAGTAGAAAATAATTTTACAGGCACCCTTAAGGATGTAAAAGTGACTGTGAGAAAAATACTGACTTCCTGCCAAAGAGGAGATTATTCCAGCTCACCAGAAAAAGGAAGAAAAAAGACACCTGTTGGCAGTTTAATGCTAATACAAATTCTGTTTTGGGGCTGGAAATTATGCATCAACAAAAATATAAATATAATTTTTTTCACAGCTGTGTAAGTGAAAAAAACCATATGTTGAGAAATTAGAGACAACTATTACCCATTATTCAAAATTTCCATGGCCACTGAGTGGATCCAGTGTGGGGATTAGAAATGTACAATGCTTTCTAATTAATTTAATTTACATTGTTGGCTGATGAAATGCCACAAATAACCACAACATGGAAAACTCTTCCCTGTTTTCCATAAAAACACGTCTGTTGTTCACATAGTGCAGCAATGGCTGATAATTTCCTGGCTTCTCTGGGGTAAATTGGAGCAAGGTCTGTGTGGCTGTGGGGTTGAAAGAGAAGTGAGACACTAGAGGTAGGTAGGTGTCCAAGGCCACTACAAACCTTTCCCCAAGTTCAGATGTAACCTCTTAACAACCTCAACAGGATAATGGGTGACAAATACTACCTGCACCCCTCTGAGGTTCAAGCAGACTGAGAAAGCACAATTAAGGCCAGGGGTAGTGCCACACACCTAGAATTCACAGAATCTAGCTTTCAGTAGACCAAGGCAGGAGGATTTCCAATTTAAGCAAGCCAGCCTAAGCTACATAGACCCTGTCTCAAACACTGAAGCACAATTGGTTAAATAACTATTTCTTAAAGAATATTTTTCTTCTTTTCCAAATTGTACTTTTATTGTCTTTAAGCAGCTGTACCAAAGGATGACCATCGGACATGCCAGTTTATGAGTTTACGAGTACAATGCGTCTTGATGATATCGCCCTTTGCATCATTCTGCCATCATCATCCCTCCCAACCCACCCATCCTCTCAATTTTTATCATTTCATAAGGTATTCATTGAAAAGTATGACTGTATTCTTCTCCTTTCCTCTCTTGAAGACTTTTTTCTATATGCTAGCAGCATAAAAGAATTATGGGATCAGAGGTGTTATCATCCCATGTGAACTTGGACAATTCTTCAGGTAACTTTAGTCATCCTTCCCATCTCTAACAGGCTTATAGGGTTGGAATTGTCTGAGGTTTGCTTCTGCTCTAAAACCCTGACGATTCTCAAATTTAAGTCACAATCCTTCAGGAACTCACCTTTGAGGAGACTGGTGGACCTCAGCTGAATGACCACAATGAGAAGGAAAGCACTAAAACTAAGAGGAATGACTGTTTACTGAGCACGCTGGTACACTGTCACAACTCCCTCCATCTCTTCCTTGTCAGAGACATTCTTTTTCTTTTTCTTTTTTTTAAATACTTTTTTTTATTGTGAAAATACTGTACAGAGGGGTTACAGTTACACCAGCAAGGTAATGAGTACATTTCTTATCTAGCACTGTTACCTCGTCCTTTGTTTTTCCCCTACAGTCCAGTCCCTCTTACCTCCTCAACTACCCCCCACCCCCCCACCATTTCACCCTCCCCTAAATTACAAAGTTCGTTTTTCAAC
>NW_012267277.1:5921385-5976241 GCF_000151885.1 Dipodomys ordii | reverse complement strand
GTAAATGCCCAAAAGTGGGATTGCTGGGTCATAGGGGAGCTCTATGTGGAGTCTTTTGAGGAACCTCCATACTACTTTCCAAAGTGGTTGAACAATAAGGAGCTGTTTCTAAGGTGTGTCTTCTTCCCAACATGAAAGCAATGTGACACAATAGAAGCACCAGGAGGCTTAAAGTCACAAGGACATAAGAATTAATTGTATAATACTATGAACAATAGAATCCCTAGGCCTCATTCTTTGCATGTAAAATAAGGATGTCAATATCACTTAAAGGGGCTAGATAAGAGGAAATGTTGACATGATGCCTATCACATGGTACATGAACATGAGGTATTTTCTTTCTTCTCACTTTCCAATTTTCCTATATTCTCATTTCTTTCAGACTTTTCCCAATTTCTTTTGACCATTGCAAGTTCATTGGTTTGGTCAAAGTTGGAAATATTCCCTGCTATACCTAAAGAAGCATTCATATACAGCTTGCCCTGGTCCTAGGCCAGGCAGAGGAGATTTTTGATTAGCACATACCACCTCCCTTGAAGGCAGGGGAAATGAGAGATAGACGGGCATCAGCAAATTGCAGGGCTTCATTAGCCTGTCTGTTCATATTGACATTATAATTTTCTAGTCAACTTTTCACCCACCCAGCCCTCCTGCAGCTCTGAACTTCTGATCTGCAGCAAGTCTCTCTTCCCATTCAGTTTCTCTGAAAAAAATGCCACCATGTCAACTGTGGCCTGTGGTGCTATAAGCACAGGCTATTTTTACTGAAGGCAGGAAAATGACAAAAAGCACATCCTACATCTTTGGACATTCATTGTTTTCTTTCCAGGATAGAGAAGCAGACTACCAACCACACTGGGATTCAGAACAAAAGGTGAGTCAAATAGCTAAGAATCCACTACCTAGTTAGGCACTGGTGGCTCATGTTATAGTTCTAGCTACTCAGAAAGTGAGACCTGAGAATTATGGTTTGTAGCTAGCCTAGGCAAACAAACACAAGAAACTCTTATCTCCAATTAGCCAGAAAAAACCTGGAAGTGGACCATGGCTCAAGTGTTAGAGCTCTAACAGCACATGAGCACTAAGTTCTGGTATATTAGTTTACATGTTCCGGCTTCAATATAGTCTGCCAAATTTCAGTCTAGGGAAAGAAGATCAACTCCAAAGAGGCAGAGGGAAATTTGCCTTACTCCAGCGACCCAAGAATAGCAAATCTTGTGTATGATTTGTATATGGTTCATATATTTAACACAATACGGATTCCACCTCCCTCTCAAGTCCTTAAGCAACCAACCAAGTGCTGTCCTCATGATACAAGCTTTGGGCCTCTAAAATTTCTGAACATCATATTTTCGACAGCAACTACCCATTAATCAGATGGAATGCAAGTGGGGCATTTACTTTCCCCGTTGTTGAACAACCTGAGAAGTGGTCCCAGTGCGAGTACATATTTTACAACCCATGTGCTACAATGAATAGCATGCTTATGTAACTTGACATATTTTACAACCCATGTGCTACAATGAATAGCATGCTTATGTAACTTGACACTGCCGCTCAATATCTACTTTTCCCATCTGTACTCATATATAACTTCTGAGCAAGAAAGAGACCTCTAAGACCAGGCATGGTGGTTCACATCTGTAAGACCAGCTGCCCAGGAGGCTAAGATCACGGTCCAATCAGGATCATGGAAAATAAACAAAACCAATGTTCTTGGATATGGATCAAGTGGTAGAGTGTTTGCCTAGCATGCATAAGACTCAGAGTTCAATACTCAGTATTGACATCTCCCCAAAAGAGAGGGAAGGTGAAGAGAGACAGAGAAAAGGAGAGACTCGGAGGGAAAATGATAGAGAGGAGAGATGAGAGAGAGAGAAAGAGGGGGGGTGAGACAGACAGACAGACAGACAGACAGAGAAGCAGAGATAGAAACAGCAACAGAGGAAAAGAAGGGGAATGGGCAGTAACAAGGATGTATAAAGCCAAATAATGGGCTAGAAGCCCCTTTAAGCAGCAGTAACTTTGGGCTTGTGGGATGCAGACACCTTTCTTATCCTCCTCAACATAGATAGCTTCCCAATCGAGAGGATCCCTGTTCAAAGTCTCAGAGACAATGGCATTAGAGCTATATAAACTGCCATCTTGTGACCATGTTTCTCTCACTTCCAAAGCCTTTGCTAGCCTCCTAGGATCTCCTGGATAAACCTATATCCATAACCTTAATGATAGATATAACAATCAGTCCATTCTCAGTTCTTTGGTCCCCCAAATTTAAATTAACATATTCACATTCCTTAGCTAATCCAGACACTGCAGCTTGCCAATGAGAGAGGGTAATATACAACTTCCTTAACACCTCTGTTGCTGTTTTTATTATTATTATCATTATTATTATCATCCTCATTATTATTATCTTCACTTTAAACATCACCTGGCTTTGGGAAAGCACAAGTAAATCGTTACATGCATTTTCAATTGCAATAATATGCATGTTTTTTCTGACAGGTCTTTCCTATGTTTGTAACTACATATGTTTCTCAGTCATATACTATTTATATCTGGGCTTGTCTGCATCTGAAGCTGTGGATTTATCAGGTAGAGCCCTCTGCCAGGCTGGGCCATTACACAAAGCTTTTCTCATACACTCAGGGTACTCTGCATCTGCAGAAGAAAGGGAAGGAAGGAAGCAGATCTTCTCAGAAAAGCAGCTGCTTGTGCCCCAAATCCTTGGCTCTGGCTTTTCTTACCTTAGCCTTTGTTCCTACATGCACATGAATGGGGCCCTCAATTATCCAGCTGTGGCTGCAATATTGGGGGGAGGGGGAGACCCAGCTGGCTTTTCCAATCCTCCTTCCCTCAGAGTTCAGCTAAGTAGATTGTTGATTGCCCTTACAGATTTTTCCAGGTTTTAAGTATTAGTTAAAATGGCAGGTGAGTGAGGTAAAACAAACAACAACAACAAAAAGCATTGAAGGTTCCATTTAACTTCAGCCAATAGCATTTCATGTTTGAGGAAAAAAAATGGAATACCTTTTAATGCCAAATTTAAATATGTCTCCTTCTCTGTCTATTTTTTGGCTCCAAACTTGTAAAATTCAAGCTAAAGATGAACTAGTACAGGAAGCCCAGAAGAATATTTATAGTTATGCATTCGAGATAGGGTAAGCAAGTTTGCTATTGATGGATGAATAAGCTGGAGAACCTACTATGATGATTCATTTTCTCTCTCTGTTTTTCTCTCTGTGTCTCTCTCCCTCTCTCTGTGTGTCTGGGTATCTGTGCATGTGCTAGAACTTAGGTTTGAATCAGGGTCTGGGTGCTATCCTTGAGCTCTTTCCCTCAAGGTTGGCACTCTACCACTTGAACCACAACTCCACTAGTAGCTTTTTGGTGGTTGACTGGAGATTAAAATCTCACAGATTTTCCTGCCCAAGCTGTCTTCAAATTGTGGTCCTTGGATCCTAGTCTCCTGAGTAGCAAAGATTGCAGACATGTGGCACCAGTGCAGTTTATTCTTGATTTAAAATGTAGAACATCACTTCTATATCCATCTTGTTTCCATTCCCATTGCCATACTCTAAGCAAGAGTGTTGCCAATCAAGATGATACATCATTCAGGAAGAAGCAAAGAAGGAGGGGCCAGGAGGGAAAGAAGGAAGGAACAAAGAAAAGTTTGCAGAAAAAGTCAACTGGAGGCAGACAGCACCTTATACCTATCTGTATGATGCAAATGATTATGTAGCTGCAGACAGAGCCAGGTGCATGCCAAGGAAGGTATTCCACAAAAGGGGAAGAGATTCTGGGCCTTATTTTAAGGAATGAATCACAGTGACTACTGAGAGTGTGCCATAATCCTGTCACTATCTTAAAACACATAACACACTCAGGAATTTATATATGAATTTCATTTAATCTTCACATTGACCCCCATTTAATTTTTATTATCATCCTTATTTGGCTGGGCCTCGGAGAAGTTAAGCAATTGCTCAAGATGACTCAGCTTTAAAGAAATGATGGAAGGTGACATTGAGCAAGATGCATTGTCATCATAAATGGATGGGTTGAAATGAAACGCCCTTGTATAGCTACTTACAGATAACTAAGTAAGTGACAGCTGGAATTTGAACCCAGGCAGTCCAGTCTCTACTGGAAACTTCCTCTAATGTGATTGGATTTCTGTCTCATTGTGCTCTCTCTAGGGATGAGGAACACAGAGGCTATAAAGCTGGATGCATAAAGAAATAATTGGTAATGGATCTTGTCCAATGGAGCGCTTCACAAGTTTTAAAGAATGACATGGTCAATTGAGTGTAAATCTCTGAGACCTCCAAGGCAGCCATAGGTTTAAAATGATGGTAAGAAACAACATGAAGCCAGGAAGACCAGTAAGTTGGAGACCAGGGAAATAGCCTCAGCCCAGAGGAACTATGCTATGGTTCCACATCAGATCCCAGCAGGAGAGGTGTTCAGGCTCTCATTCCCAAATGCTCACATCTCAGCTTCCAATTAAGCTCTGGACAGGAAGTTCAAGTCAACACATGCACACTGTTATTTTCAAAAATGTCAGGCAAGCCTAACTGCTCCACGGAGAAGTTTCCTAACCATAATTGATGGCTTAAACCTCAGCAGCTGTTTGCACAACTACGTGGACACCCACAGGAATAGCAGTTGGGGGCGAGAGCTGCTAAGTAATGGCGTGCATTAGGCTAAGACAGCCTGTGCGTCACCTGCTCCTTCACATCTTATTACCTGGCTATTAGATGGCACATCTGTAATCTGTTGCAATCACAGGTAGGCCAGGCGGGGATGGTACTGTGATGGTGATGAATGGGATTCTGTCTGCATCACTGGGAATGCTCCATAAATGGCTGCTGGATTCTAGGCCTACTTTCATAATTGATAGAGAGATAAATCTTGTTGTGCATTTTCAGAGACTCTCTTTCCTCCTTATCTCTACTTTTCTCTCCCTTCTTTTTCCTTTACCTTCTCCTCCTCTTTCTTCTCTTCTTCCTCCTCTTCCTTTTCCTCCTCCTCCTCCTCCTCCTTCTCTCATTTTCTCCCCCTTCTCCATCCTTCTCTCCCCACTTTTCTCTCCTCTAAAATAGAGAGTTGTTGGTAAAAAAAAAAAATCCCATTTAATCTCTACATTAAACTCTACTCAGCACCTAGGCTCAGAAAATCCCAGAGATACAGATAAATGTGGGCCAATTGAGTCTCATCTTGAAATTGAGGTTGGAGATGGTGGGTGAATGTAGAAGGCAATGTAGCAGTGAGGTATGTATTATTGTTAATGTACTAATCTATAAGATGTGTTCTAGGCTGGAAGCTGCTCTGAGGTATAGACTGTATTAAAATCGAAATACATATACTTGTATATACTTGTTTTTTCTGTATTTAAACAAAAACCTTCCATCTTAATTTCTTTTATGGAATTATTTTCCCAAGAACATTTCTGAAACATTGTGATCAGAGGTTGAGGTGGGAGAAGGGATAGGTACTTTGCTATGCTACTCAATATGATGCTCTAAAGTTTATGTTACTTCCTGATGGAGAAAATCTCAAGATGTCCAAAAACAAACAAGAAGTTTTATTTTCTACCTGAAGGAGAAAACCAAAACATCCCTTGTGTCTTTATACTTCATCTTCCATGTCTGCAAAATGGGCTCATGATATCACCCTCTAACTGTGGAGGGAGTTCTAACACGAGATGACAAATATAAAACATTACGCTAACCAAGTTATGTGCTCTGCCAATATGATTATTAGAGTGTTCTTTGTCCTTTGTTGTGACTATTTATACTTAGAGCAATGTTGAGGGAGAATAATACTACTCTTATTCTAGAAAGTTATTTTCAAGAGGAAATAATGATATAGCTTATATGACACAATTTCGTTTCAGATAGAGGTCTGAATTTAAAGGATGGTTAAGCTTCAGTACCTCCAAGAAAGTGGGTTGCCATTTAAAAATGGCCTTAAGAAAGTCTAGTTTGTGTGCCATTGGTTCATGTATCAAATGCTGCATGGATACAGAAGATTCTAGATCAGATCCAGCCACTAGCATGGAGGCTGTATATAGTCCTCTACCATCCATATGGCTTTTTCTGTGGGCATCCAGTGTCCCCACATTCCTCATCTGTGGGAATAGCATAGCTGGGTCCTGTTGAAGGTGATGCACTTCAAGCAATCTGGCCTTGCTGCCCTCCCCTATTTTGTCTGCTCTGAGAATGGACAATAAGGGCCTTGGCCACAGGTTTTCAGGCAAGTGTGGGAAATTTGGAGGCTGAATGAACATCCGAGCAATGTAGACAGTGATTTAGGCTATACATCTGGTCTTGGGAAGCCCTAGGTCAGTGAGTCACAGAAAGACAGAAAATAGCATGCTGTCCGGCAAGGGACATCTGATTTACTTACTGCTTTTTATTGTTTTTGGCTTCTCCAAACATCAAGACTAAAGCAAGGAGAGCAAGAGCAACAATATCTGTTATTTCCTAAGTGTCCTTCATAAGAATCTTAGGAAAAAGACATTGCAGTTATTCCTGCCTTTCAAAATGGAAGCATATCAGGTTAAGTGAACCTTAGTAGGAGCTGGGGAAGCCAGGATGTGAGCTGAGGTCTGATGGAACTGTTTCATAACTGAGGTATCATCATCAGATTCTGACTCCATCTCAAACTAAGTACTTATTGGTGACAAGTTATCACCCTGAGGTTCAGAATGAGCACGTGTGCCAGGGCTAAAGCAGACAGGGCAGATGTCACATTAAGCAGTGGCCTATGTTAATTCATTCAGCTTTTCACACATGTCATTTGGAGGGGCTCAAACTCTTTTCTTCTTAGATAACTGCCAGGTCTATGTCATAATCAACTTGAAACCTAGAACCACAGCTGTTGGAACCAGGACTATGAGGTCCTGAACACTGTGTCCACATCAACCAACAAGGGGAAATTAGGAAAGGTCCAATTCTATGTGAATGCTGTGTCAGGGCCAAGATGGCAATGGAAGGCTTCCTTCCCAATTCAAGTCAAGTATGAGGGAATGGTGAATTTTGGAAAGAAGTGTGAAGTCATTGTAAACCAAGTTCAGTAGAAAGTCTATAGAGTGGCAGGTGCAAAGATGGGGAATGGGGTCTTTTGAGTGTTGATGTGCTTAACTTTCACAAAAGGCATTGGATTCATGGGAATAAGAATTGAACTCTCGGGCTGGGAAGGTGGCTCAGTGGTAGAGTGCTTGCCTTGCATGTCTGAGGTCCTGGGTTCGATTCCTCAGCACCACATAAGCAAAAAAGAAAAAAGCCGGAAGTGGCGCTGTGGCTCAAGTGGTAGAGCACTAGCCTTGAGCTGAAGAGCTGAGGGACAGCGCCCAGGCCCAGAGTTCAGGCCCCATGACCAGACCCCCCAAAAAAAAGAATTGAACTCTTTTTTTTTCTGATCTACAGAGTAAAAGTGATATCTCAACATGATCTGGAGGATATATGAATACAATAATCAATAAATAATCATTTTACATTTATTAGAACTATGGTTACCAAAACTAGAGAATAATATGTGCTGGCAAAAATGTGGTGATGTTGAGCATTTCTTCATGTTTCTATTAGCCATTCTTATTTCCACTTCAGAGAAATCTCTCTTTAAGTCTTTAGCCTACTTATTAATGGGATGGTTGTTTCTTTGAAGATTTGTTTTGGGAGGATTTAATTTTTTGTGTTTTAAGTATATTTTAGATATGAGGACCTTGTCTGTTGTATGACTAGTGAAGATCTCCCAATTTGTGGGCTATTTTTCTTGCTAGCTATGTCCTTTGCGATGCAGAAGCCCTGCAGTTTCATGCAATACCATTTGTCCAACCTTTCTTTGGTTTGTTGTGGTTCTGGGTCTTTATTAAGAAAATTTCTACCTGTGCCAAGGGGCCCTGGTGTTTCTTCTATTCCTTTCTGTACCATTTTCAGTGTATCTGCTTTTACCTCAAGGTCTTTGATCCATTGGGAGTTGAATTTGGTGGAGGGTGATACATAAGGACCCAACTTTAGTTTTCTACAGGTGTTTAACCATTTTGGCCAGTACCATTTGTTGAAGAGGCTATCTTTCTTCCATTCTGTTTTTTGGTTCCCTTATCGAAGATTAGGTGGCCATAGGTCTGCAGGTTCAGTTTTCTGTATTCACTTCTATTCCATTGATCCTCAGACCAGTTCCATTTAGAATGGCCATTATCAAGAAATCAATAACAACAGATGCTAGAGGGGATGTGGCCAAAAGGGAACTTTATGACACTCTTGGTGGGAGTGTAAACTTGTTTAACCACTCTGGAAAGCAGCTTGGAAGTTCCTCAAAAGACTAAATATAGAGCTCCCCTATGACCCAGAAATCCCACTTCTGGGCATTTATCCAAATGACCACAAGCAAGGCCAAACTAAAGCTACCAGTATAACCATGACTATTGCACTACTATTTAGCATAGCTAAGATATGGAACCAACCCAGATGCCCCTCAGTAGATGGATGGATCAAGAAAATGTGGTATATATACACAATGAAATTCTATGCTTCCATCTGAAAGAATGGCATTACCCTATTTATACGGAAATGGAAAGACTCAAAAAATTGTATTATGTGAAGTAAACCAGACCCCCAAAATCATAGATCCTGTTTTCCCTCATTTGTAATAATTAGTATATGTCTAGGATAGTCCTAGCAGATAAGCAGAAAAGCCCAATAGCTGTGAACATATGACCATATAAGGTGATGCTAAGTGAAATGACCCCAAATATGAAAACATGAGGTTAATCTTGTTGTTATTTTTAATGTACTATATGATTTTTTTTCTTTTGTGCTTCTTTCCCCCTATGTTTTGTCTCTTGTCACTGTATTTGAATTTGGTGCCCTGGGTATTGTATGTAGGGGAATAAAAAAATGGTGAGTCAAAGGACAAAGAGTGAACAAATGCAATAGTGATACTCATGAGATAATATGTTGGAAATAGACTGTACAACATGGTGGAAGGGATGAGGGAGAGGGAGATAGGAGAATAATGAGGGAAGACAAGAAATGTACTCACTATCTTACTTATGCAACTGTAACCCCTCTGCACATCACCTTGACAATAAAATAAAATTTAAAAAAGGTGGTAAAATTGGAATCTTTGCATATTGGTGGTGGACATGGAAAATGGTGCTGTGGCAGACAGCATGAACTAACTTATGATCTTCCAATTCCAGAACCTACACAAAAGACTTAAAAGCAAGAGTTGTAATGGATATTTGTATACCCCAATTTGTGGCAGCAATACTCATAATAAGTACAAGCTGAAAACAACCCATATGTCCTAGTACCTAGCACAGTGTATCTTCAGGTGCATAGACAAATTGTGACATCAACATACACTGGAATATTATTCAGCCTTAAAAAGCAAAGAAATTAGGCCAGGCTCTGGTGGCTCATGCCTGTAATCCTAGCTACTCAGGAGGTTGAGATCTGAGGATTGCAGTTCAAAGCCAGCCCAGGCAGGAAAGGCCATGAGGCTTTTTTTTTTCAATTTTTTTTATTGTGAAAATATTGTACAGAGGGGTTACAATTACATGGGCAAAATAACGAGTACATTTCTTTTCAAGCATTGTTGCCTCCTCCTTTGTTTCCCCTTCCCATCCTTCCCCACTCCACCTCCCCCCCACCTCCGACATAATGATTTTTACATCTCATTGTTACAATGGGTCCACTTATTTAAATGATTTGTTTTTTTCCTTCCCCTCCACAAATTATACCAACATCAAATACAGTGAAAGCAGGGGTTATACCATGGGGAAGGGACATACAAAGCAACAAAGAAATCATCTTATAAATATGTTAGAAACAATTGCATGAAAGAAAAAAAACATTTGATATAATTTGTGGAGGGGAAGGGGAAAAACAAATCATTTAAATAGGGATACAGGTGGACCCATTGCAACAATGAGAAGTACAAGTTGTTATGTGGAAAATGAACTTTACAAACTTTGGTGCGGGGAGGCGGAGGGGGGGACGGGGAGGATTGGGGGGGCAGGGGGAGGATGGGAAGGGATGGGAAGGGGAAACAAAGGAAGAGGCTACAATGCTTGATAAGAAATGTAATCATTATCTTGCCCATGTAATTGTAACCCCTCTGTACAGTATTTTCACAATAAAAAAAAGAAAAAAAAGCATTTGAATACTTATCTTGGGGTTCATTTCACCTAACATCAACTTATCTGACCTTTTCTGCTTGTCTCAGACATATACTAGTTATTGCAAATAAGGGAAACCATGGGACCTATGTTTCTTATCTCCAATTAACCACCAGAAAACCAGAAGTGGCACTGTGGCTCAAGTGGTAAAACACTCCACTTGCCTTGAGCTAAAAAGCTCAGGGACAGTGCCTAGGCCCAGAGTTCCAACCCCATGACTGATTTTAAAAAAAAAGCAAAGAAATTCAGTTACAAGCTATAAGATGGATGAACCTGGCTCACTATGCTAACTGAAAGAGCCAGTCACACAAGGACATATATTACATGATTTCACTAAGAGGTACCTAAGGTCTTTCAATTCATAAAGATAGAAGTAGAATGTTATTTGCCAGGGTCTGGGGAGGGAGAGAGAGAGGCATCATGGTTTAATGGACACAGAGTTTCAGTTGATTATTTTGATAGCCATGATAGTTGCAGATCATACCATGTACTCAATGCCACAGAGTAACACAATTGTATATGATCAAAAGGATAAGTTTTGCATTGTACAGATCCTACCACAATAAAAAATGAAAAAATATATAACCGATGACTAATGGATGAATATTGCCAATATGTGTTTTTAAGTTTCTTTCTTTTTCTGTTTCCTGTCTACTCAGACTGATGTATGTATGAGCTTGAGAATTATCTGTGCTTCATAATAAATATGGCTTGGAGCAAGAAATGAATTCCAATATTTCTAGTCTCCAAGGACTTAGATAATTCTAGGAGAAAGTACACTCTGCCATAGAACCCAGTAGTCAATCCTTTTTTCCAAAGATGTAGGTGGGGTATGCAGAATATATGCACATATAACAATCCAGTTTCAGGGTGAACAGTGATGTGGGAGTCAGATGCATTGATTGAAAATCTCAGGGAAATTATGAAGGGGGCATTGTACAGGTCCTGTCAGTTCTCAACCTTCAGTGGCCTCATTATTAAGATACAGCTGGGGCCTCTGCTCTATAGCTGCCATAAGGGTGCAGGGAAGTATAATACAGAGAATATGTAAACTGTGCGGTACTGTACTTTTGTAAGGCAACTTCATTGGTGTAAATAGTACAGTCTAATGCTGTACCTATCACACATAGCAGGAATACCTACTCCTACTTACATTCTCTTATAAATTAGGAGAAAATAAACTCACTATGAAGAATGGCCTCAAGACAGCTGCTGGACTGAAAAGTCCATTGGTCCTTGTATATTGGGATAGCTGGCGTAAAGGCAGTAGAGAAGGCTGGCCATTGGCCCTCAGAAGTCTAGTGAGAACTGATTGACTCCTGGCCCAAGACAGAGTGCAGGTTAAAAGTAAGATATGAGGGTGTTCATAGTGTGTGAACCAGGAGAGAGGAGAAGTAAATGATTCAATGTGATTTCCATGATGACAGATCTTTAGAGGCCACAGCTAAACACTCCATGAAGACCTGTGAAAAAGGACCCTTACTTGTTTTGGAAGCTCTGCTATTGTTGTCTTGAAATTCATAAGGAGTTTTCAACACAGGTTCCTGGTTTTCCTTTGGCAGTAGGCCTACGAATTTTGCAGCGAATTCTGTATATGGTACCAATATTACTCAATGTCTGTGTTCTCCAACATGTATAAGATTGTCAGCAAGACAGGTATTGCACAGGAAGAAATTGGATATGGAAGGAGAGAGAAGGAAATAGACAACAAATTACCAAATAATACTATGTGTACAAGACTACTCTCAAAGCCACTGGATTCAAGATTATAACTCACTTCTCTCATTCTGCTCAAGATCCTCTATTTCCATTCTTTTCACTAGTAGTATCTTCTGCCTGCTAAAGCTTTGCATGGTGTGTCCTTGGGTACAGTGACCACTGCATTGCCAGGAACCCTGCCATGCAAGTAGGGACACAAGAATCATACTATGATGTTGCTTGTCTAACACTACACTAAGCAGTCCTTGCGGTATGAGCTGTGTGGTTGTTAGACTACAATCTTAACCTCTCTGCACCTGAGTTTTTACCTTAATAAATCATAAAGTATTAACAATGTTAAAAGATAACACAGTGAAAGAAAAAGCTAGCAATTAAATTATAAGCCCTGTGCTCCTACTGATAGAAGATTTTAGCCAATTCTGCAAACATCACTTACACAATCAGCCTAAATCACTGAAGGTAGAATTTCACAGCTGCAGAGTTTTCCACATTTTACTTTGGAGGTAGATGCTTGATCCAAGTCTTAATTTACTTACCTGTCTTGGTGGTGCTTATTACCCTGGAAGGTTATAAATAGAAAAACTAATTGTGGTTTTAAGGGGTCCTAGAATACTTGCCCAATTCTGTTGCAAGAGGCAGTTGGTTGTCTGCATCTGAAAAGTAGTCAAATTATTGCAAATGCCTAGTCAATTCCAAATGTCACCAGCTACAGTAAACAACAAAAAGCCAGCTACATTCAGGACTGGATCATTTAAAACATAATTATAATAAATGATTTAAAAGAGCTCTTTTAATTACTGCTACATATCAAAGCCTCAGGAAGACATTCCAGAAGAATTGTTTTCTATTGTAACTGCATAAATTTAAATGCCATTAATTTCATATCTGTCATTCACTTTTCTTCTACTACATTGATCTCTGTATCAAGGAACTCAGTACTTCTTCCCATTACATTGGGAGGTTTCATAGTTTTGACTTAGGGAGAGTTTTGTTTGCAGCTCTTCATTTCTCAAGTGCTATTTCTACTTGAGAGAATAATTTAGGAGACTAAGGAAAAAAGTCAAAGGACAAGAAGTGAGCCTAGGTTCTAGAAAGATCCCTGGCTACAGAATTCAAGAGTTCTTACTTGTGCCTCTACCACTAATTTACTTTGTGACCTTGAGGATGACCCATTATCTACGTGGCTTTCAGTCTGAACATCTATTAATTGGGGATAACAATAGCTTCCCCTTTGCCTGTTTAATGGAATTTTTGAAATTTGAATGGAAAAGTGAAACTGCGCTGGGCGTCGTGGCTCACTCCTGTAATCCTAGCTACTCAGGAGGCTGAGACCTGAGGATCGTGGTTCAAAGCCAGCCCAGGCAGGAAAGGCCATGAGACGTCTCTAATTCACCATCAGAAAACTGGAAGTGGCGCTATGGCTCAATTGGTAGAGTGCTAGCCTTGAGGAGCTGAAGAGCTCAGGGACAGCACCCAGGCCCAGAGTTCAAGCCCCACGTCAGACCAAAAAAAAAAAAAAAAAGTGAAACTGGATTTAACAATGCATTTTACTTATGCAAATAGTAAGTCACTCAGTGATTCTTCAGTGAGTGAAGACTTCATTCAATGTAGCAGACTAGTAGCTAGTAAGATAAAATTCCCCTCTGTCTGATACTCACTGGGAGTGAAGTAAACAAAGGCAAGAGCTCTCTGATTGGGGGTGTGCATGCTCTCACTCCCCTATCCCTGTTTATCTTGGGTTAGAAAAAATTTTAATTTTATAGTCTCTCTAGAAAATAAAACAACTGCTTGATTTAGTCCATAAATATCCATTTTGTCTTGTGTCTTGACTTCATTTATACCAAGATGCTGGTCAGTTGCTTTGAATATAAAATAATCAGACATATAATATAATTTTTCCTCCCATCAGAAAAAAATGTGGCTTCCTAAATGGTATTTCCAGTCTACCTTAAAGGCACTGTCTGGGCCCAGGATTAATGCACTTCTAGGAGAATGAAATCAACGGGATGTGGAGAAATGATGGCCTTTTTGATTCTCAAATAAACATTTCTCAAAGGGACCTTCCAAGTCCTCAAGGGATTTTGTGGTGATACATTCAAATGCCACCCATCTGTACAAATATCAATATCTAAGTTTTAAAAAAAAGACCTACATTTTTCAAAGTAGGCCATCAGAAAAGTGCATTAGTGCCCTCCTACATCGATTGCTCTATGCTGCCTTATAAAAATGGTTCCTGGGCTACCTTGGAAGACGGAGATGAAAAGAACCGTACAGAACCATTATATTTTCAGCACTGGAGTCATTTTTCTTTTCTCCAAACATAAAGACTGGTGTTTGGCAGAGACAGAGAACAAGGGGAAAAATAAAAATAATAAAAAAACAGACCTCAGTGACAATACCAAGGATGCTAAATCAAACTCCCATTATGAACAGAACCACAGTTTAAAAACAAACAAACAAAACAAGATGCCTCTCCAATAGTGTCTTGACTTGCTGAATATCTGGATTATTGTCAAGAAAGGTACATCAGATATTCAGAAATTACAGCATATGAGAGAAAAATGGATTGAATATTGAACAAGAATTTGGGGGATGAGTCTAGGATATCTCAGTCTCAATTTAAGTTAAGGGTAATTGAAGGAAAAGCCCATTTACAAGGGTATGGACACAGTTAAGGGCAACCTGCTAAGCATGTGAAATACCCCAGGACTACTGACAGTTGAGAGCCACTATTCCCTTTAAGCGTGAGAGGCAAAAGAAAGGGGCATTTTCTAGAACCAGAGAAGAATGATGACTATAGAGAGGGAGAGCTTTGGTGCAGGAGCAATGGCCTCAGGCAGAGAACAGTTCTTCCTCTCCCTGTACTGCTCTGTCTTTCTGCTAATGCCTTCCATTGTCCAAACTCAACCAAAATCAGAAAGACAGAAGGCTTATTGATACTAAATCTATGAGCGTGGTAGTACAGAGTGCTATGGACAAGGGTGACAGGTAGATCAGAACAGACAAGCACACTTTCCAACAAATGTACAGTATAACCATTTGGACCATGGGTTCTAGAGCCACCTTGGATCACCCACTTACCCCTTCTATGGTACAATTTCCTCTTATGTTAAATGCTTATAATGAAAGCATCCATCAATGGGCAATTGTGAGAATTAAATAAGGTAATATTCCTAAACCCATTAAAACAGTGTCTGGCATACACCATGTGCAGGATTACATATTAGCTCATTTATCTATGTGGGAAATAATAGTGAGCTAGAAGAGTGAGTATGAAGAAGGATCTATGTAGCATTTTTAACAACAGTCCTGCTGGACCATCTCCTCCATGCTTTTCTACTTTCTCTGTCATAACTTGGGCATGACCATCATGAAAAGTGAGGACGATGGGTGAAGAGAAGCAGGGAAGAGTCATGTGGTTATTTTGTTACTTGTCTTCACACAGTCCTGTGGTAACTCTTGCCTTGTAGTTTGAGGACTATGAAGGTTTCTACCCATTGCAAGCATCTTTGCCCATCCTCCTTGACTTCTGATGAGTTGGAACCAAAATGCAGAGCTTAAGTCACTCTGAAGAACTAGCTTTGGAATGACACATGTTCTCAGCTGTGAATAGTGATTTTCCTGTTTTCCTACTTCTTTGCTTTGGGAAAATGCATGCTAATTAACAGCTAAGGAGTATAGGAAAGGAGCCCTGGATGAGGAATTAGAATTGTCTTCCAATCCTGTCTCTACCCTGCCTGAATTACACATTCGACCAAATGGCAAGTTCTTTACCTACAGACTCCTTAGATAAAATACAGGATCTGAGACTAGAGTACAGATTCTTTCCAATGTAGGAAGAAAGTAAAATGGTGATACTAGTAATAGGAGTAAATTCAGCAACAACAATCATAAAGCTTAAAAGGCTATGTTATGCTTTTCATATATCTACTAGCAATGTGACTATAGGAAGTTAAATTTGTGTTTCCGGCCTCTAGTTTCCTTCTGAACAAAATTTCCAGCTAGTTCATAACTTGATATGAAATTTGCTTGCAAGTTACTAGAATTATCTGAGAAACAGATTATTAACATCATGTGATCCCAAATATGGAAACACTAATCAGAAGCCTGCGTTTGTTCTTTCTCTTTCCCTTGTCTCTCTCTCTGTCTTTCTCTCTCTCTACTAACAACCTGCTTAGTTACTACATGGCTCTGTCAGCCAGAGGTAGTGGGCTCTGTGCCAAGGCCTGGTACCTTTAGCCCACTCCTTGGCAGTGCTGAGTGCATTTCTTTCATTATTTATACTTAAGAGACTCCACATAATCTTTCAAGTTCAAAATTTGAATAGATTGCTAGACAGCTTGTTGAATTATTTATTTTAACTGGCTTATTTCTGTATTGGGTAATTTCTTCCATGCACTTTCATTATATCAATAACTGGAAGCAATTATTGATTTTTCTAAAGCCATTAGGTTCAATGAATTGTTCAATTAGCTTTACGATTTCAAATAGAAAAAGATACAAGATTATCACTCTTGGCAGTTAGAAACAACTTTCTCAAAAGAGGATAATGACTTAATTTGTAAAGTGCACAGGTAAATGCAGAGCCAGAGGTTCTATTTTCCAGGCACGTGGTAGCTGCATCTTCACTGGCCAGGTTTTAAAACACAGTCCCCTGAGCACTGTGTTTAGAAATATATTAGTGTGTAGTTCTGATATTGTTCCCTTATTGATATAATCATATTCATATAAATCCAGACGGGACAACAGCACAAAAATGAGTTTGAGGGATAAACACCAGTACATGAGGTCATGTCCACTTGTGGTCCTGAATCCCTAAGGGCTCTGGATTATCCAAATGAAGTTCAAAGTTCTAGGCAGACAAGTTCAGACAATCCCTATGCAAACCTGACATCAGATCTGAGCATGGGCCGCAGCACAGTCCAAATGCCTGCACATACCTCTCTGCCACGGTCTTCATTATATAATGGAGAGGCTGGGGAGGCTCATACACGGCTTCCCAAATGGGGAAGCTGAGAAAGTAATAAAAAGTTTCCCAGCCTTAGTCTTCTGCATGCCAGCTTCTCACATCTATGGTCACATGCTTCTGTTACTCATGGTACAGCTTTTCAAAGGATGAACTTTAATCCTGACATCTCCCCCAGCCTCATTCTCAGCATTGAGATCAGCGAAGTCCGGAGTTTAAGAATCAGATGTTCACAAGACAGTATGTTGGAAATGATCTGTACAATTTGGGAGTGGGGGATGGGGGTAGGGAAAGTAGGAGAAAAATTATAAAAAGGGTAACAAGTTTGACAAGAAATGCACTTATTACCTTACTTATGTAACTGTAACCCCTCTGTACATCACCTTGACAATAAAAAGAAACAAATGTACTCATTACCTCACTTATATAACTGTAATCCCTCTGTATATCACCTTTACAATAAAATAGAATAAACAAAAAAAAGAATCATATGCTGATGCTGGTGGCTCTGGCTTATAATCCTAGCTACTCAGGAGGCTGAGATCTGAAGATCGCAGTTCAAAGCCAGCCTGGGCAGGAATGTCCATGAGACTCTATCTCCAATTAACCACAGAAAACCAGAAGTGGCGCTGTGGTTTAAGTGGTAGAGCATTCACCTCAAGCTGAAGAGCTGAGAGACAGGGTCCAGGCCCAGAGTTCAAGCCCCATGACCCACCCCAAAAAAAAAAAGAATAATATATATGTATATATATAACTACAAATTAGAACACACTATGAGTCACATAAAATAATCTCATGTGGCCTGGCAATGGCCACATGATACTTTTGCTTTGGAAAGATTGTGATAGTTGGAGATGAGATTTTAGGCTGTGGAGATAGAGGATAGACTTGATTTATCCTCTGTCCACTTACTAGCCATGTATTTCTGGGAAAGGTCATGAAAATGGTAGTACTTGGTATGCACATTTCTAACATGAGGGTAGAAAAAATAATAAATACATTATAGTATGGTTTGTGAAGTTTAAATAAGATAATATAGACCAAGTACACAGCTTGTAGGAAGCATTGTGTCCAGTTCATCCAACACTTATAGAGGGAGATTATACAGGGATGGTTAAATGCAAAGGTTTGGATTGCTGGGGGACTTCTGGCTAGTGCCTAATCTTGGGCAGGTGCCTCAGTTGCTGTCCCAACATCACCATAGAGTGAGTAGGGAGTCATGGAAATTAAGTGGGCAATCAGGATTGCCTGTGCTGTGTCTCAGACACCAGGCTGTGTGCTTGTGAGGTGGCAGGCTGCCATTCAAGGTAAAACTCCCCCTCTCCATGTCACATTTTCTCTGTAGACATGTCAGTTTATGTAAAATACAGAAATTAATAGAGGAGAACATAGTTAAGGAGGAAGGTATAAAGGAGGACCTCCTAGATGAAACAGCACTTAGGCGTTGAGGATCAAGATACTTCCTCTAGGAAGCCTTCTTTGATCCCACAAATATGCCTAACACCTACCTCTTGCTGTCTGAGTGACTGAGAGGGTGTTGACCTTGACTCTTGTAGGCTAAATGCCTGGGTCATGCATGGTTAGTGCCTAATACATATATATGGAAAGTGTATAGTCATTTTCCATCTAGCTTCATGACTGCATTTATAAAATAAGCGTCTTTTCTTTGCCTCCCACTGTCTCATTACTCATAGCCACACAGGCCATATTCTCAATCTACTTATTAACATTGGATGAGTTACCAACACTTGTGAAGCTTTTCTGTATTTGCCACATCAAAAAAAAAAAAAGAAAAAGAATGAGTGCCCCTCATAGGATTAAAAGAAAATGGAATATATAAAGAAGATAGCACATAGGAAGCCTGCAGTATGATACTATTTATCGGCATTAACATGAGCCAGGCACTGATGGCTCATGCCTGAATTCTAGTTCCTCAGGAGTCTGAGCTCTGAAGATCAAGATTCAAAGCTCGCCTTGGAAGACAAATGCAAAAGACTTTTAACCAGCAAAATGTCCGAAGTGAAGTATAGCTCTAGTTGAGTGAAAAAGCCAAGGAGAAAGCCCATTATTGGCACCAAAAATCAAACAAACAATAATTAAACATACTGCATGCTTCCTATGTGCTATCTTCTTTATATATTCCATTTTCTTTTAATCCTATGAGGGGCACTCATTCTTTTTTTTTTTGATATGCAAATACAGAAAAGCTTCGCAAGTGTTGGTAACTCATCCAATGTTAATGAGTAGGTTGAGAATATAGCCTGTGTGTCCAAGGATGGATACACAACCACTAAGACAAAGTGCTTCTGAAAATGCCTAAATTTCAATTAACATGGCCTAGGTGAGACCTGTGCCCACCCATGTGACCTATAGACAGTTTACAGCAAGGAGAGAAAACAGAAATCCCAGAATAAATCAGGAGCGAGTACTGTGGTGAAGCTGACTCTACCTCATGCTCCCTTGGACAGGGCAAATTCAGAGAGACTCAGGACCTCAGTGGATCTCTTTAGTAATCAGAGAATGATGAAGTTAATGTGAAGGTATAATCTGCAGTACAAGGGCTGAAGGCAAATGGATCCCAATCACAATAAACTTTACCGTGTTACAGATTTCATCAAGTAATCGTAGGGGATCTCCGTGGGAGCATAATCCTCTATGAAGACCATACCATGGAAGTTTCTCCATTGTGAGCACATTGGGAGCAGAAACAAAGAAAAAGGCAGCTGCCAATTTCAGTAGATAGGGACAAGTGCTCATTCCATTTGACTCATAAGGCCATTGGAGGACAACTATTGAAGCAGAGGGCTGTCTGAGTTCCTCCATCCTTGTTTCACACTCTGAATATTAGGACAGGAAAGATTTGAGAGATTTATCTTCTGTAATTCTTTTGTTTTACAGATAGGGAAGTCAAGGCTCAGGGAGAAGCATGAGATGGACAGTATAATACAATCTAAAAGTAGATTGTTTAGTGCTGGTGCCTGTGGCTCCCATCTGTAAGCCTAGCTACTCTGCCTTGAGCAAAAAAAAAAAAAAAACAACTAAGTGAGAGCTCCAGGCTCGGCACTCAGGCCCTATTACTGGCACATAGACGCACAAAAAACACAGCTTGGTATTTTAGAAACATTGTTAACAATGAATGGAGGAAAATATTTTCTATTTGTGGGATCAAAGGATAGGGAATAGAGAAAAAGCAGACAAGCCACTGGCTGGCTTCAGCAAGCTATAATGGGAAGGCACCATCGGCTCATGTAGAACCGATAACCATTGTCCTTTTGATAATGGCATGATAGAGCATGTGTGTGTTCTTGGTGGAAGGAAAGGCCTATCGGACTGTGGTTTGGGACAGGAACCTGATTCTTGATAATGATACAAATAGAGGGGCCTGTGTATATAAGAATTACTTGCATTCTCCCAGGTCTGTTACTTCTCCTACAACACAGAAAAAGACAGACTCACTGTGATTCATTTCATAGCCCCCAAAGAAGACCCATCTCCCTATGGAGAGTGTGGGGATATGACAACAACAAAATCTTTAGGTGGAGGTGGGGAAGGCTTTCCTGGGGAATGATGTGAAGGCTGGCATGTGAAGGACTCATAGAATTTAGACAAGGATAAATGAGGGAAGAAGATAGTGAGAACCACAAGGGTACTGGCATAGAAACTGGGGATTCCCAATGTCTAGCCAGACGGTTCTGATAGAAAGTTGGTCGTGATAGGGAAGTATGTTAACTCTGGGACTCTGTATCCCGTATAATTGTACACAGAAGGAAGTACACACGCGTTTGTGGATGAATTAGTTATTTCATATTGTGCACTTTTGCTTCTGTGAGGTTCTGAGATAGAAGAGCCTCTTGCAGTTCAGTGTTGTTGGAAACAATTCATCTGTTAAAATTTATTTTTTAATTTTATTATCAAGGTGATGTACAGAGGGGTTACAGTTACATAAGTAAGGTAGTGAGTACATTTCTTATCGAACTTGTTACCCCCTCCCTCATTTTTCTCCCACTTTCTCTCCTACCTGGCCCCCTCCCCCATTGTACAAATACTTTCCAACATATTCTCTTGTGAGCATCAAGGTGGCATCGGTTCCCTCTTTGTCCTTTGTCTCACCATTTTGTTGTTTAACAAAATGGAAAATACTCTTGAACATAGGGTTCCTTGGCTATGGTTGTCTAGGGGGCTGCCTTAGGTACTATCAGTTATTACCCTTGAAGAAAGGGGAACAAGGCCTGCAGATGTTTGCAGGAGCCACATCTGATTCAGAGAAACTTATGAAGTCATTGGGTGGCTTTGACAGGCAGCTGGGAGACCACAGAACCAAGGGCACTGGAGGACAGTGCACTGTTTCAGAGAAATGATTCCTCTCTGAGCAGAGCTCTCCTCACTACAGTTTTCTTTAACCTCTCCCTTTCAATTCCATGAGAATTACAAAACACTTTCTTTATACCTCACACAGCTGCCATGAAGATCAAGAGGAACAACTGGATAATGCTCAACAATCACTTTGCTACCTGCTATTCTGTTCCCTTAGTCTACCCACACACTGGTTAGATAAGTGGCTTCATTGAACGCACGTGTGATTTAGAAATCGAAAGACTTATTTTGACTAAAGTCCCAAAGGACTCTAGAAGGACACTATGACATTGGGTGTCTTGCTCCCTGGGAATCTATCTCCACACTGGGCATGGTGTCCTTTGAATGGAGTAGAGACAATTCAGTGTTCACAGTTCCTAATGGCGATTTGTCACTGGCAGGTGCAGAGCATGTTCCAAGGGACCATCCATTTAAGTGCCCACACATCAGCACAGAGCAAACCAAGGCTGATGACATGGTTTTTGCCCAGTGGGAGTGAGAGCTAAGTGGAAAGCAGGCCTACCATCCAAAGACCGTTAGTTCCACCTACAATTTTCTTTCTCAGTTTCAAGGACAAAAAAAAAAAACCCAAACAAACAAACAACCCCCCCCAAAAGCCCACACAAATTAAAAGGTCTTGTTTTTGTTTTCTCAGAACACTGTTATCTTTCTAAGGGAACCAAACTTAAGTTTTCTTAAATTCCCCAGGGCTGACTTTGGCATTGTGAAGTATCATGTCAGGAAATCTGAATCTAAGTGAGTTTACTAATTTTCAATAATCCTAGGCAAATTACTCTTTTATAAATTGGGAGGGAGGTTGGAATTATACCAACATCTCAGGGTATTCTGTGGGCGTACTTACAAAAATGGACCTGGTGGAGGGAAATGGAGGTACAGGAAAGTGTTCTGTAAGATGTACCTGTGGTACTCTCTTTCCAAGGAAGTTGTTCATCCTGCCTGCATGGTCTATAACAGGGGTAGTTGTTTGCTAATGTTTGCTGAAACTTTTAAAGGTGAAGCTTTTTTTTTTGCTTAATATTTTTATATTATAATTCTAGCAAAATATATCTGGTTGGTTGTGGAAACCTTTGTAAGCCTACAGTCAGAAGTCATTTGAATTGTTATATTACTTCTGTTTCTGCTGTGTGCTTAACTTGGATTAGCCTTTTGAAAGGAAAACAACAATAGAATAGTGTTTCACATCTCAAACCTCACTCAGCAACCAGATGCAACTTTCAATTGAACCATTATTTTTCTCCTGGGATGGTATTTAAATTTAAATTGTTGAAGCATTTACAAAATTTTAAAATAAAATGATTTATTAAATCAACATCCCTGGGCAGACAGACCATCAGTAATTCATAATTGCTAACATTTTTATCACATTTTGCTTTCTATTGTTTTTTTCAAAAAGAATCATTTTATTATCTCTCATATTTACATTTAAATTACAGCTATATCTATATGTTTATCTCTAATAGATATTATGTTTATTTTTCAACTATGTATCTATATCTATATACACAGATACATCTATATCTAAATACACAACCATATCTTGAGATCTGTTACCTATTATTTATCTGGATAAAAGATCTCTCTATATCTGAATACACAGATCTATTTACCTACCTCCTGTCAACTATGTAAAAGCTTAGTATATGCATATAGGCATGCATACAACTCATATAGCAAATTGCCCACTATAGATATACTATCAATGTCTGTTTGTGAAAATATTTTCCAGAATATGATAATTTCACTTTATTTCATTAGAAACACTTAAACAAGGCATACCTTAAAAACTTCTTAGCTTTCTCAGTCAGGCATCTGATGCCTAGGATATACCACAAAATTGATCTGTGCCTTAAGTTTTTTCATGAAAAGGAGAATTTTGATATGACCTACCTTATGGAGTTTTTGTGTTTATTAAATAAGTACTGGAGATCTAGCACATTCCTGAAGGGTGGTATAATTTCTTACTCTTACTACTATCTAATGGGTTATTGAGAAGTGCTGTCATTAAATTTATTCTTAGTTTTTCTGGGGGAGGTTCTAATCTTCTGGAATAAACAGATATTGGGATTCATATTCAAATCCAATACAAGGAGGATATTTCAGATAGCTTGTGTGGTCAGGGCAGCTCTGCTCTCCAGATCAGTGAATCACCAAACCCTTAGGAAGAGGTTTTCAACTGAATCGAAAGAACCATTGGGTGGAAAGCTAGACCTAAGGGCCATCTTGGAGAATCCTGAGTGTTAGGATTTCTGAGTCTAGGGCAGTTTCAATCCAAGTTCCAGGCCAATGACATCATTTGGCATGCTAATGAATGGAAATATTTTCACACAGGCTGGATGATTCAAGCCATGCGTACGATGAAAAGGGCAAATCTTTTCATGTGAAATTGTGCATGAATAGAGACTCATTGCCCACGTAAAATGCATTTTGGGGAAATCGCTTTCAACAACTCAGGGTAAAAACACATTCAGAGCTCTTATGCTTTGATCTTTGCAGGAGAAACTCAGTCTGATGTTTCAGAAGCTGTGGTCTTGAGAGAATGAAAATGTTTCTCTGGAATCACATATATCCTTGACTGAAACACCATGGTCACCCTATGGATGGAGTGGAAGGGAGGGGAAGGAATTATTATTTATTGTGCATTTATTCTGGGCCAGACAATAAGCTTGGCCCTTAATATATCGTGTTATACGCCCCTTGACAATCAGTGAAACTAAGACTCAGAGAAGAGAAGATATATGCCCAGAGCCACATGGAAACAGTGAAGTCAGGTTTCAACTCAGATTTCTATTACAGACCAGGGGGTCATTGAAAACCTGCCAGAATTTGAAATGAAATTCAACAAATTCATTTCCAGATACTTCTGAAATATTGGAAGAAATAGCCACAGGATCCACAGTTAAACCTGGTGATGGTCAACTGGAGTAAAGCTGATTGCTTGCTAGAGCTTAGACCTGTGGTTACCCATTGTCTGCCCTCTTCTGTGCTGAGTGTTGCATCATGATTTTAGCCATTTGAGTCATGATCCCTAATCTATTCTCTATGCCATTGGGCAAGAAATGGAGAAGGAAAGAAGGAAGTAGAAGTGGAAGTGGAATGAGATGAGGAGATGGAGGGAGATAAAGAAGTGGAAGGCCAAGAAAAGAATTCCACATGCCACAACCCCTTGTGCATTCTGCTCATTTGACCGGTGAAACCTTCTTGTTATGAAAATATGAATCGTTTAGGACTTGCTTTGGTTGAGGCTTTTATTTTTCTCCAAATGCATCTAGAGGGGTGAATCAATATGCATGACATTTCAAATAGCTTGTGGTTAAACTGAGGACTTTCTTGCTAAAGAAAATAAGGAGAATTTCTCATTAGTGCTTTGACCAGGCCCTACCATGATAAGATGGAGGGTAGGCTCAGGGGTCTCTGCTCAGGCCTCATCTCATTGTTTCTCCCCTTTGTTGCTAAACTATGCTGTTCCCCTGTCAAATGGGCTTCTCCAAGGATATTCAAAAGTCCTCTATAACCAAACCTTCAGCATGGATCATGTGGAAAATACCAGACTTCCACTCTGTTTTTGTGTTTCTTCCACATTCTATTCATATCCAGGTATTCAGAAATATCCTCCCTCCTATCCATTTCTAACTTCTTTGTATCTTCTGTTCTAAAGATAAGAAAATACCACATTGATGAGCTCTGGATGCTTTCCTTATAGATACTGAGATACTATATTTAACATAGCTAATGCCAGGTTTATTAGTGGTAATGACATTGCAGAAAAACTTCCATTTTTCTCCTACCTAACTGGGTGACCTTGAATGAGTCAATGAACTTTACTGAATTCAGATCCTTTTTCCTGAATAAAGCCTACCTTCCACCCTTGTAATAAAAGTTCAATGAAATATCAAATGTAAAAAGATCTCTCTTAATACCCATCGTCTATTGTATATTTAATAACAGTGGAAATGAAATCTTGAGCTGTAACTACCGATGTAACACTAGGCAAACGTGTTCACATGCCTGAGTTCCCATTTCTTGACCTGAAAAACAAAAGGTGGCTGAACTCGTTAGATACGCTATATTGACCAAGCAGCAGGGACCATGGACCTGCCTTCCCTATCTCAGCCATAGCCTTGAAGGTAGAGATCATAATTTGTATTTTTCTGTCCACAGTGTCTGGTCTAAACTCAGCCTCAATACAATATCTTCCTTAATCGTGAACGGAGCATCCCCAGAAACACACACACACCTGTTTTCAGGGCCTTGTAGAGATCATTCTACTATTTCACCCAAGGAACTAAGCAGTAGGTAGAGAGATAGCTAGTGGCTGGGACTTGTAAGCTTACTACTCAACCTCAGCTGATTGGATAGTGGTGAAAATCTGATCTTTTGGAAGCCAATCCAAAGTCTGATTGGAGGGGAGAGGTTGGAATGACAAAGGAGACAGCACCATTAGAGATGCTCTGTGGCACTTAGATTCCTTGTTGGGGTTCTATGAAGAATACAATATAGTTAGAGGCAGCAAAGAGTGAAAGAATGTAGAGAGAAAAGGGAAAGGAAGCAGAGCCACAGAGAAGGCTCACAACACTGAGGAGTATTGGCAAATCCAGATTCCAGGGATCAGTCAGATTCTGAGACAGTGGTCTGCAAGGGAATATGAGAGAGATCTTGAGCAGTAGGTAGAAAGGCAGAGGCTGCCAGTCAATCATCCATCTTCAGCATGAATGGTTCCTTGTTTCGTTTATGTTGGTTATGTCACTTGAAATGAGACTTTTGCCTAAAAGGGGTTTACCAGATCAAAGGTTCAAGTCTGATACCAGAGAGAAAGGGGAGAAAAGGAGACAGGAGAAGAAAGAAAAGGGAGAAGAAGCCTAGCAGAAAAAGAGCTGAACAGGCAAGTAGGGACAGTGAGTGACAAAAGATAATCAGAGCTGATTTAAAAAAAAAAAGATATTCAAGCTAAGAGCTAGTTACCTCTGGGTTTTCCAGCTTTCCTCAGCCACAGTAGTAAAAGATAAGAGGACTCTCGTCTTCATTTCTGCTCTTTACTTAATAAATAAATAAATAAGACAAACCTGCCTATTTCCTCCCTGGAGAATTGAATGCGATCAGTTCTGGCCATAAAGCCCCCTGGAGAAATTCACGGTGTTCAGGAAACATTAAGAGACTGAAAGAGAGATGGTTTCTAAATCTCAGAGGAAGAAGCTGCGCAATGAAGTCTTGGACCTAATCATTTTATCCTTTCCCTCAGCCTGGTCACACTGCCAATTCCTCCAGCAGCAGCAATCGCTCACAAAGGAAAAATCTCAGAGCCCAGGCACAGATTCAAACCCACAATCAAATAGAAGCTGGAGTCCTCTGCTTGTGTAATTTCTAGTAAACACTGTCAATTTCAGACTTCCAAATGGAGAGTATATTTTTATTCATTCTAAGTTATCCTTGCTTTCATTTTCTTGGAAAATGGGACAATTGGGTAGCCGAGGGGTTTGATTTTCTGTACTTATTTGTGTTTTTCAACAGACATATACACTTGTCAAGATATAAAGAGGCTTTTGATGTTGAGACAAAGAAAGCACCATTGCTGCAGGTCTCAAATGGGATGTTCAGAGATGAGAGGTGTGGGGAGTCCCTGGCTTTTATGCTACAAAACAGAATAAAGGCAGCTGAAATGGAGCATCAGCGAATGAAGGAATTATTCTGTTTACAAAATGAATAGCTTTCTCTTGGTTGGACTAGCAATCTTCTATTACAGTCCATTAGTAAATCAAAATCTTGCTTTTTTTTCTTTTTTTAGGCATGCATGTCATACTGATGGGCAGACTCAGGTTGTGCAAAGTTAGACTTTGAAGTCACAGAGTCAAGAATTCTGGCTCTCTAGCACTTCTTAAACTATGGCCTCTGGGATATTTCTTTATCCTATTAGAGATTTCCTTTGAACAACTGATAAACCAAAGTAACAGTATCTAGTAGATTCGATTCTTGGAAGGGTTAAATAAAGCCATCAAGCCAGTGAGTGGCATCAGAGCTGACGCTTAGTAGGTATCCAATAAATCTTCCTTCCTTCTAAACAGGAAACTTGGTCATTTAAACAACTAAGAGCCAGAAATAGCCCTGCCCCTAGGCAGCCTAATATTTCACCACTGCAACTGGATTACAAGCAAAAGGGTAATTCATGAAGTTGCTGACCTGTGTTCCCTGGGGCTGGAACAGTGTATTGGTTTCATAAAGAGAATGACAAGTGATCTTTTTCCACCAAGATGCTGTTTGTAAGTCAGGAGCGGGTTCACTTGAGGTGGCTTACCTTCTCTTCTCCATGTCCAGGCTCCTGCTGCCCAGCCCAACATGACCTTTAACACAGTAGGCATATAGAAAGCTCTTCATTTTTCTCTGTACAAACATGGCTGAGGCTTTACGGGGACTCTTGGAAGTCCTGTTTGGTGGGTAATTGGAAATGTGCCCAATGTTCTCAACTTCCCATATCTCTTTAGCCATGGCTCCCAAGACCCAGTGAGAACTATAGGTTCCTAGCACTGGCCATGGCTGATCTATTTGAAGAAGCAGGAGATAGAAAGGAAAGTGCCAAAACTTTTGCATCAGGAGAAAGAGATTTTAATGCAGGGGCCTGCTCTTAGTAGTTGTTTGTCTTCTGGGGAAAGCTACCAAACCTTTTCTGAATTCTGCTATTTTTTCATCTGTAAAATGGGAATAGCATGTCTTACATCTCATATAAATTGTTTTACCAAATGTGAATGGTAGGTATAACTGTGATATGCTAGTCCATTTATCTATAGCCCTTTGTGTTAGGTTTATCTCTCCATTGTTGCCCTCTCTCAAAATATATTAATGCTTAATTGTCATACTTGTCACCACAATCCTGTGAAAAAAGATGTCATTATTTGCCTTCACATCTTTATGGATGGAGACTTCAGTGCAGAGAAGTCTGGCGACAGTGCATGGTCAGGTGACACCTTAATAAGTGACAGAGATCGGGTTTGTATCCAGGTCTTCCAAGTTTGGAAGTGAAATTCCTTCACATCCAATTCTATTAAGAAGACTGCACTTAAAAATTAATATCGTAGGCAGGTGTTTTGATCAGAGAGTGCAGTCATTCCATTTTAAAAATGGGAAAAATAAGACTCAGGAAATAAACAATTTCCCCAGGGTCACCGGAATGCTAGAGGCAGAGCTAGAAAGAGAGCTCTGCTCTAGTCCTGTTCTGACTCCCATGTTAGGTTTTCTGCCCCTGAACTAAAATTGCCAACTAAAGTGATGGTGGCTGAGAGCCTTCTCATGGAGCATTTCCTGTAGACATGTGAGTTTCCAAAAATCTCTCTTAGAAGAAACATCTTCTACTTTTATTTATTTATTTGTTTGTTTATTTTTGGTTTGCAAGACTCAGATTTACACTGAGGGCCTCAATCTTGCCTTGGCTCTCATACTCTACTACTTGAAACATACTCTCATCCCTTATTTGCTTTAGCTATATTTTGGACAGGATCTATAATTTCAGCCCAAGTTGGTACTTGAAACATACTCTCATCCCTTATTTGCTTTAGCTATATTTTGGACAGGATCTATAATTTCGGCCCAAGCTGGTTTCAGACTGTAATCTTCATATGCTTGGTCACCTGTGTGGCTGGGATTACAAACATGAATCACCATACCAGGTTTATTAACTTAATCAAAGTCTTGAAATATTTTGCCCCCATTCGTTTCAAAGCTCAATCATCTCAATCTTCACTCCCGACTCACTGGGATTACCACTCTATTATCCCTCCTGAGCCACCATGTTTGACTAAATAAACTGATATTAAAAGCAGATATTACGTTTTACTGATATTAAAAGCAGATATCAAATTTTGCTTAAATGAATTGTGCAGATTAAGAAACTGAGTCTCTGGGAGGTTGAGCCAATGACTCAAAATCTCCATCTATTGAAGGCAGAGATGGGGCTTCGGCCAGTTGTATCTGATTTGAGGGATTATGCTCTCCTATACCCTGGGCTTCAGCTCACAGCCCTGAGAGCTGAGCTTAAGACAACAATCTCATTCTGACTTATACTCTTTATTCAGAAAAGTTGCCTTCATTCAGTGTGAAGTGAGTTTGGAAAAGTTTGCCAAAATGTAGCTTCATTTGCAACCAGCATGCAAAAAAGAAAAGAAAAAAATCAACCAGTATATAGCACCTAAACAAAACAATATCTCTAAAAATTACATCTAGCTTTAGAGAGAATCTCTGCATGGAGTAGAAAAAGTCGGTTCTTTGCCATTACTCCCTCTTTCAGAATTCCTTGGCTCTCCTTGGCCTTTTACATTTTAACTTCAGCCTGTCAATTTCCATAAAAATCCCGTTTGGGATTTTGATCGGAAAACCACTGAATCTATAGATGAGTGTAGGGAGAGATGGCATCTTTACAACATAGATTATTCCTTTCCATTTCTTCAGGGTTTTATTTTTATGATTTTTCAATATTTTTTTTCTGTAAATGTCTAACTCAGGAAATTCTTTCAGCAAGAATTTATGTCACACATGGTAAAAGCAAGGAAGCAAGTGGTCCATCCCATGTGAATAAAAATTTCTCTTTTTCTGAAATTCAACCAAGTTTGCTACTTGTCAATTTCACAAATGTTTCATAAGTTTCATTTGCGTTTCCAGAAGTTAACTTTCAGCATCTTGTACCACATTGTTTAGGGCAGACAGGTTCCTAGGACTTAGACTCTTGGTTTCCCATCAGAATTCCTCTTCCCATTTATTTTGAATTTGGTCTTTCACCATCTCAAAGGGGGGAGGCGGTAATAATCCATGTAAAGCTAAGGGATTCTCCAAACCCTATTCTGTGTCTTCCATCACCTTAATGTTACTACAGACTGGCCAGTGATCTTTAATATTGGTGACACTAGATATTATTCATTAGTCATTTTCTTTCTTTCTTAACAACAGCATCTGATTAATAATTAGATCACACAGGCCTTGCTTAAACTAATTAGGGAACAAATGCTTTAGCATTTGAGAGGTAGGATCCAGGAAGCGATATCACCTGGGAAAGAACAAAGACACTTCAGAAAAGAAATATTCTGTACTTACTCTACACCTGGCACCTAAAATGTAAAGAGTCAGAATTATGTATGGCCTTGTCCTTGATTCAAGTAGTACTGGGGAATATGGACAACTCAAACTACAATTAAAACAGTCTGGTTAATATCTTGATAAAGGAATGCCTCAAAGAGTCACACTGAACTGATAGGAGTTTGGGGAAGACAGGTGTACCGCAATAAAGGACCTTGAAGATAGAAATAAATAATCTAAAAATGTAGAGGAAGCTTTGTGCATCAAGAGAAGAAGTCAGTGAGGAGGGAAGAGAAGGAAGCAGGAATTCATTTATCCTAAAGGCTGGTATATTAGGGATGGAGAGGAGTAGATTAATCAAGGAAATGACAGGATCCAATTTTCTTTGAGGAAACAACTTACATTTAGAGAAGAATTTAAGACTAATGAATTGAGATTTGTGTGTGGAGGTGGAAAATTCCACTCATGAGACCATCAGGAGTCCCGGCAGAAGACAACGTCTGCAAGTAGGATAATAGCATGTGGACTAAGTGAAAAGTTTGAAGGTCAGAAAGGACAAGTGGTTTTCCCTCTCATACTCCCACAGAAAGTAAGGCAGGACACTGAAACAAACACAGAAGAACCCAAAGTCTATCCTCATTTTACTGTGCCTCGGTTTCCCTACCATTTCTAGAAGTTACACTTGTCTACTAAGCCCAAACCGGAAGAATATATTAGAAACAGAAAATTCCAATAGAAGCCTGTTGAAATTATACTAAACAGGAAGCAATCAGTATTGATTGATTTGTGTTAGTTTTTCAGTTTTCAAATACTTTCTTGCTTTTTTTTTTTTTGGTTTTTTTTTTTTTCGGTCATGGGGCTTGAACTCTGCTTCAGGCTAGCTAGCGCTCTACCATTTGAGCTACAGTGCCACTTCCGATTTTCTCGGTGTTTATTTGAGAGCAGAGTTTCATGGACTTTCTTGCCCGGGCTGTCTTTGAACCGCGATCATCAGATCTCAGCCTCCTGAGTAGCTAGGATTATAGGCATGAGCCACCAGCGCCCGGCTCTTCAAATACTTTAAAGTGCCTATAAATCTCCTGAGGATCTTGTTTTGTGGACTCTAGTTCTGTGGGTATGGATTGGGGCCTGAAATCGTGCTTTTATTCATTTTAAACAAGCTTTCATGTGTGGCCAAAGATGGTGGGTGAAGCACGAAGTTTGTTTTGAGTAGATAAAGTAGGTGTTAACAGGCCAGAGTTTAAGTCAGGTATACTTGCTGTAACAAATGACCAAAACTTAGTTAGCTTAAATCCATGAAAGGTCATTGTTCCACAGTTCTGGAAGCTAGAAGCCTGTCAACCTGGCCTTCCTCTCTGGAAATTTCTAAAGCAGATATTTCTCTCTTGTCTGTTCTGGTTTCTGGGGTTTCTGATAATCCTTGGCATTCCTTGGCTTGTAGGTTTGTCACTGCAGCTGCACAATTGTCTTTTCCCTGTGCATCTTCCTGAAACATATGTCTGTCTCTATATCTAAATTTCTTCCTTTTTATAATATCATATTAGATTATGACCAACTCTAATGACCTCATGTTACCTTAACTACTTTGTAAAAGACTCTATAAATAAAGTGAGTCATATTCTGAGGAACTCTTTTATGGAGGGAAACACCATTCAATCCCCAAGAGGTAAATTAGTTGTCTCCTCTGGGTTTCACTTTCTTTACCTGTTAAATGGGAATAAAGATCCCTACTTTACCCAAACTTAATGGAAAAATAAAGATAAAGTGCCTGGACCACAAGTAGATCTCAAATCATGACAGGTAAGATTCTAGACACAAGCATTCCGAAGACAGCTCACTCCAGAATCCTGAGACAGTGACTATCTTTAAACAGATCATACCCGGTCTAGGATGCTCTGGATTGCCTCATCATTCTTCCTGGGTAGCAGTAGAGATTGAGATTCCTTGATGATGAAACACTTTTCCAAAGTCAAACTGTTACGAAGATTTAAAATCTAGTTGTCTTCAAAGATCCTGATGTTTATTTCCACTCCATAGAGATGCAAGAGAGAGAAATAGTCAAGGTGGAATTAAAAAAAATATCTTTTCTACAGCAGAGAAAGATGATGATGATGATTATTTATCCATGTAGCAGAACGTGCTGAATACAGATTCTGGTTTCAAATGCCTGGAATTGCAGATGAGGTGTGCCAGAAACACAGGAGATTGGAGGAGGGAGGGACAAATCACAGGACATTCATGGGTTCGGGGCATTCATCCAATCTTCTAAATTTTGTGGGTTTTGTTTTGTTTTTACAGGTTTCAAAGTTACTTTGGCATTTTTCATAGGCTGTAGACATTCACAATCAAAATTAAGATAAAAATTAATCTCCCTGCCATCCTGATAAAACAGGTTTATTTTTTCCTTAAAAAAACAAAACACCTAGACAACAAAGAAAGAAATATTTAGGCTTATGATGAGTAATTGAACCTACTCTTGTCTGTTTGCAATAAACATTTGCAAAATACATTATCCTTTTGACATTCCTGATAGGATTGTTGTATTCCATTTTCTGTGAGATGCTTTCTGTCTTCACCGGGTTTCTGTAATTACCTCTCTGGAAGAAGATCATCTCAGCCCTTTGAAGACATCATGATTTTCATCAAACAATTGATTCCTATTTGTTGTTTTGCTCAGCTATCTCTGAAGGGGCGGGGAAACAGAAGTATCTTAAGGTACAGAAGACAACCTGATGCCAGTTAGGAAAATGTTGGTGATAAGGAAGGAAGTGGAAGTTTGGTTGTTACTTCTTTCTTCTAGTTGATTTCATGAGCCATTATAGCCAGGGGTAAAAGGAACCAAACTGCCTGGGATCTGACCTTGGTTTTGATACTTTCAAATTTTGTGACCTTGAGACGTTTTCATTTTCCTCATTTACAAAACTCTGCCTGATTCAAAGAAATGTTGTAAAGATTGAAGAAGTGATAGGTGTAAAGAGCTTAATTGTATTAACATAGAATGCACTGTTAATAAGTGATCAGTTTGGTGGTGACTGATTTTTCTAGCAAGAAAGTGAGAAATGATAGCCTTGGCATTGTTCCCAGTTTCCTATTATGGGATGTTCTTGGTTTCTTCTATAACATGGACCAATGCTTTGCCCATATCATGTAGAACATAACATTTAAGCAGGGTAATATACACATAAGTATTTACTTATTACAGAGGGAAACCAATGTGGTAGTTATTATCAGGAGAATTAAGTGACCATATTAACATTTTACAAGATTATTCCAGCTATTCTTTGGGGAATAGATGTGGCAAAGGTAATGCTAAGAAGCCAGTTAGGGCCTAGAGGAAGTAAAACATGACAGGCACTATGACAGTGTAGTGACGGAGGAAGTGGAGCAAAATGGTTCAACAATAAGTCACAGACACAGTGTGCAGGTCTTGAGTACAGATGAAGGCTATGAAGAATGACCTAAATTTCTGGACAAATGGATAGAACAACTTATTGAAAATGTATATAGGTATTTACTAATACTATGGAACAACAGCAGAGAGGCCAAAGAAAGAAAAGAATGTGAATGATTCTAGACAAAAGAGGCAAGAACGATTGTTTTTAAAGCTCTGAGCTTCATGGAGAACTTGAACTCTCCATGAAGTGATGAAAGATTGCATTGTAGGCTGAAGGAGCAGAATGAATAAAGTTTGTCAGAAGAAGCCACTGTCATATTTGAGGTATACAATATAAGTCACTTATGCCTAGGAAAAATATAGCTTTTGACTGTTCTTCAAATTATTGGCTTGACTGAATACATGGAGATATATTACAGGCTCAAATGATAACTACTGTTTTAAAGTAATTTTACCACAACTCTAGGTATATATTATTATACATATATTATATATAATACAACTCTAGGTAAATATTTCCAGAATTGAACAAGTTATCAAGTAAAAGCTAATACCTTGCCATTAATATTTCTGAGACCTTGTGCTAAGGTTTGGGAATATAGTAGTAAGATAAATGAGATATGGTCTTTCCTCACCACTTTTTCTGCTTGCTATCTCTTTCTCTTTCCATTTTTATTTCTTTCTTATATTTCACCTCTTCTCTCCACTTTCTCCTTATCCCTTTCTTCCACTTCCCTTCTATTCTCTGCTACTACCACCATTCCACTTCCTCCCCTATTAAAATGCAAAAAATGGGGTGTTATCAGCTTAGAATCCAATACTGAATTTTTCTGTAGATTAGATCTGGGTCTGCTCAATGTATCTCATCATCTATAGACCACTATGATGGATATGATGACCTCTTCATGGCGGTAGCAAAAGCACAGGAAAGCCAGCCTAGCTATGACAACAAGATTGCAAATTACATCTGCAGTTCATCTGTGAGAATCACAGTGGCATTGCAAGGGACAAAGCCGAACCCAAAATCAAAGTGCAGGCACTTCTAGTGGGAGAAGATGCAGAACTACCTGGCAAATAGGATGGGAACAGGGAAGACTAAGAACCATATATTTTCTCTACTTTCTTTCCTCTTAAATCAAGACCTTAGATCAGACCTATGCTATCTATACAGTAAAAGATATCTTTCCAGTAGCACACAAAAGGATTTTCATAGTAACAACAGTAACATTTGAGTATTGAGCAAGAGTAAACCAATATAGCTTAATGTAGCATCAAGTATTTGTGAAAAAGTTTCACCACGACATGACCATATATGAATGCAATGTACCTTGATGAGATTCAGTCCTATAATATACCTTTTGGTTTGCTCTCAGTATCCCTGGTACAGTAAGGAGTCTGAATTAGTGCAGAGTTAGGGCTTTAACAAGCCCTCAATTTTTACTGGCTCTCATGTTAAGCAGAATCGAACAGGCTCCAAATTTGCAGCTATCTGCAAGCCATCCTATCTAGCTAGAATTTCAAAAGATTGCTTTGTTTCTATTTTATTCTCAACTATATCATATTTATAGCAAGTATTTAAAGAAAATACAAAGTAAATTACTGTGGCAGGCACTCAGCAGAAAATCATGACTATAGCACTTGAATAACTAAAGCTTGGGGGAAATTCTGGGTTTGAGGATCTTTATGTTCTGACATCCTATGAAAGCCAAACTCACTGCAAAACCACTCCTAGCCTGGGGGTTTTGCCCAGTAAGATGAGTACCAAGAGGCATTGTCTTTCTCTTCTGAAGGTCTCTAAGACCTTTCATTCCTCCCTTCTCTTTACCATGTGAGCAGCCCAGCTGCCAATACGGCTGCTCAGCCAGATGTACTTGAATGACATGCTCATTCCTACACATCAGCCCCGACTCAGTCAACCCAGGGCTGTGCCTGCCCTTGGCATTGTGACACATGGGCCCAGATTCCAAATGTCATGTCACATCTCCTCATGGCATCAAAGCACCCTTGAGAGCAGAAAACACTAACAGATGGCTGAAATGCCTTCAAAAAGACTCCCCTAGACAGCCAGGGAGATGCAGAGCTCTGTCGGTGGTGATGGGTTGGAACATATGTTCAGCAAAAAAGTGCCTAAGGGAAGAGTGGTCCATGTACCCACTGTGCCTGCAGAATGCTGGATGCAAAGCTGGGAGTCAGCTGCCTTTTTAAAGGACCACTGGATTTTGCCAAATATCCATTGACTTCCTGATCTCCAGCTTTGATTGCCCTCCATTTAATCATCCTAAAAAGTAATGGTGGAGAACTTATTTATATTCATATTTTTTGGTAAAAAGCAAATGCATTTTTTTCTTACAGTAAAAGTAAGAATTCTTTTAGTTCAGGAATTCCAAACTTGGAGACTTGTAAGTCTTCACAAAACCCATTGACAAAGTGGTCCCTGTCTCATTATAAATAACAGTTCTGCCATAGATCCTTAGGAAGATTACACAAGTCAGATAAAAGCAATCTAAATTAAACTAGAATAAACTGGGAAGCAATGGAAGGCAGCAGTGTTTTTCCCCTGATAGGAACATTAAGACAAACACCTGCCATTTGTCTTCACTATAATTTCAAAAAGGTGATTTCAGCGTAGCAAGACATGAAAAAGTCGAAGGCAGGCTATAAACTCAGATTAAAAACATAAATTTGGCTTTATTAGAAGAATGGATGCATTGTCCTCTGGCATATCTCTTCAATGTGGAACTAATGGCCAGCATAGGTCTGGGGACTAAGTTTTGTTCTCAAAGGAGAAATTTCCACTCTGCCTGCAATTCTTGACCTTCTCTGTGTGGCTAAAGCTGGACCCACCCTGAGAGGAGTCCTTTGTCATGGATCCAACTGTGTTTTGATTTCCAGTACCTAGCAAGAATGGTCAGTTAAATGCAAAACTTCATCTCCATAGTTAACGATTGTGGTTTTCATCTGGGTCAGGTCTTGACTCAAGCATCAGCCAAGCATGCATGTGGTGTGAGACATAATCGGGTCCCAAGGTGTTTCCCAGATTATGGAAGAAGCCCTAGAAATGGTGTAAATGAACATTGTTACCCATGACAGTCTTCCTTTATGCATCAAAGGACCAAAGGAATTGGAAAATGTTACACAAGAGGTCTATATTTCTATTTATCCTGTGTAACTGAACTATTAGGTAAGTAGACAGGTAAGCCATAGCAACCAAAAGTGATTGAACGATTGAATCTGCCCCTCTCCCCCGCCCCCATAAGGAATTTAAAAATGCCTCTCTTTTTCAGGTATGAGTAGACAAAGAGCCTGGAGAATGACAGTGAACTACTGCCTGCTTGGATACAGCAGGCAAGTTTATAGACAATCCTGTAGAAAATCAAGTGCATTTAGCAATACAATAGAAGGACTCATTTCTTAAAGCACATTTTAAATCCCTGCCTAGGCAAAGGTTGGGAGTTTACTGAATAGCACTAAGAGCCCAAAGGAATCAGGAGTGACAGGGAGCTGCAGAGACAGAGGAGGCAGCCTGCAGAGCCAGGGGTAGGGATAGGGGAGGTAGAGTACACAAGGCAGAAATGATTCTCCTGATAACAGGATTAAAGGGAGAGGGAACTTGGGGTTGATTTCAGAATCTGCCACACAGTATGTAGAATCACAGTTTCATGAAGGGTTTCCTTCTTGACAGTGGGCTTTCTTTTCATGCAATTTCTTTGTTGTTTCCCTACAGGGCTGAGAGAACCTTTTTGACTTCTTCAGTCAATGCAAAATCAGAACAGGGAGAATATTGCCAGATAACTACAAAAAGTAGTTACCTATTGAGTAAGTAGACACAGATAAATGATAGTAGCCATTCTCAGGTAGGTAAGTTTCAAAGACTATGGCATGAGTTTTTTTCTTAAATTTTTTTTTCTGCCAATATTAAGGCTAGAAACTAAGAGCTTTGTGCTCTTTCTTAACCTTTTTTGTTTAAGGCTGGTACTCTACCACTCGTGCTACACCTCCACTTCCAGCTTTTGGCTGGTTCATTGGACATAAAAGTCGCACATACATTATTAGTCTGTCCAGACTGGCTTTAAACCATGATTCTCAGATCTCAGCCTCCTAAGTATCTAGGATTAGAAGCCAGGGCCACTGGTACCTGGCTCACCTGAGCTCTTTTAACAAGTGATAGTGTTACTTTTTATTGAGAAGTCAAAGTGCAGAAAAGTTTATTGTCATACCAAGGACACAAAGCCAGCCATGGTACCTGTGATGCATCATCTATTCAGTAAGAGGTCAGAAGGGGCACTCTCCCTTACATTTCTGGTACTTTCCAGCTCTGATTTGAGGGAGGAGAAAAATCCAGGTCTCGGCTGCCATTCTGTTGCTCAGTCCTGAATATTTTTTAAATAAAAATGAAGTGCTATTCTTGACAATTTACAGATACCCAAATTAACAAAAGATTAAAATAAAAACCTGGAAAAATGTGTGCACACACACACAAAAATTGTAGAGAACAAAATTGTATTTTCCAATGTCTAGACCCCATGTCCCTAGGATTGTAGCAGACAGTCATGAAGATGGACATTTAATCAGCAAGAGGTTTTGCTTTGTTCTTGTTATTTGTTTGTTTGTTAAGCATGCTGAGTGTTTGTTGTCATCAAGGGAACCTGTGGGGAAGAAGTCCCTGGGTAATTGTATAAAGGAGCTTCTTTGGCTGTGGTCTTGGACAGAGGACCAGAATAAACCCAGCAACTGGTTCATGTTATTTCATGAAGCAAGATCTGTGCTTCTAATATTTCAAGCCCCAGATGACAATTTTAATACTTTTTTCAAGTTCAAAGGCTTTTGTATCTTATTTACTACTTCTAAGGCAGTGGTCTTTTGAGCTTTGGTTTTGTAAAGACAGGGCTCAGCGCTCAGAGCAGTGTAAAAGCAGATCCCATTTCCACTCTGATGACAGCCCTGTGTGAAAGCGTATCTGGGGGTAACTCAAACCAACGCCAACCAGGATTTAGCTACCATACCAAAGCAGCATCTGTCAAGGTCACCAGTGATCTTCGTATGGTATGCTATGTGGTCAGTTCTAGTCCCTACCACACTGCCAGTATTTTGCAGCGCTGTGGGTTATTATGCTTCCACGAGGAACATTTTTCACCCCCTACCTCTAGAACATTCCTATCTTGATTTTCCTTTCTGTCTGGCTTCTCCTTCTTAGCCTCATTTGCAGGAACTTTCTATCATTCCCAACCTCAAAGCACTGGACTTTCTCCAGTCTCTAACCTTGAGTACTTTCCCTTTTAACCAATGTTCTCTATCCTTGGATGATCTTAAATAGTTTAATAGCTTAAATATTAGCAATATATGGTAATATAACTTTAACAAAAATATAATGAACCATAGACTTCTTGGAGAAATATTAAAAATGAGACTATATCTTATTTTATATAGTAAGGAATAATGGTTAAAAGTCAAGACACCAAACAAAAGTTTCCTGGGTTCAAATCTTATTTTCATTTTTTACTCAATATCCTTAGGCAAAGAACTTCTCTGTTTCTCAGATTCCTTTCCAACAAAGAGGTAATAATGTTAGCATGTCATAAAGTTAATATATCATAAATTTGCTGTAAAGATTAATGAAGATTATTTATCTTTAATATACTTAGAAGAAGACCTGATACACAGTGAGTAATTACATTTTAGCTAATAGTATTATGCTAAGGATGTGTTAACACTTTATTTTAATCTCTAAGAAGATATTTTATGGAGAAATATATAGCTATTTAGGGTTGGCTCTCCATATCTGTCAGTTTTGCTTCAATAGATTCACCAACTGTGGATTGAAAATATTCAAGAAAAAACTGTGACTGTACTAGACATATAGAACACTTCATGTGTGTGTGTGTGTGAGTGTGTGTGTGTGTGTGTGTGTATGTATGTGTATCAGTCTTAGGGCTTCAGCTCAGGGCCTGGACACTGTATCTGAGCTTTTCTCTTTTAAGACTAGCTATCTACTACTTGAGCCATAGCTCCAATTCTGGCTTTTTGTAGTTAATTGGAGATAAGAGTCTCATGGACTTTCCAGCCTGGACTGGCTTTGAACCATGATCCTCAGATCTCAGCTTACCTGACCAGGAAATTATGGTATGAACCACCATAAACCAATGGAGCATAAGAACTATCAAACAGCATTTATATTATATTGCATTTTATAAGTAGCCTAGAGATGTGTATTTAAAGTACACAGGAGCATATGCATATGTTATATGCAAATACTATGCTATTTTATATAATGGGCTTAGGTGTATACAGATTTTGTATATCTGAAGGGTCCAGAACCCAAATACACAAAGGAAGTTCATATATATATAATTCATATAATTCATGTGTGTCATATATATTATACATGTATATGTATGTATATGGGCTTATCTTGTTTCCTGTGTCAAGCCCTTAGTGCCTCACACCAACCCTGAATCAGGGCTGAACTCAGATGAACCACTCCATCAAATATTATTGGGAAATCTGATTTAACTCAGTATTTTCTAAAGGTCTTGACAGAGAAAGCTTATATGAAGTATCACACCAAAACAATTTTTAAAAACTACTCATTAGATATTTCTCTTCTCCACTCAAGTTGCTCTTTGTGCCATCAGCCAGCCAGCTTTATCTCCTGATCTCTTAATTTCCTGATGTTTCCTTAGGACTTTGTCTACTTCATCTGGGCTCATGTTGCCCTCTGTTTGCTCATAGCCCATGTCTGCTAGTCCTGTTTAAGCAGGAGCTCGCCACAGGAAGTCGCATTTTATTTGTACCTTATCATTCTAAGGTCCTTGTATCCTTGACACCTACCAGAGGACCAGCTACTTGGTACTAGCTCTGTGAGCTAGGAAGTCAGTGCATACTGAGCAGTTTCTGCACAGCCAAGGAAATAAACAACAAATGACAAAAATGGGAAAATATTTACAAATTATTTATCTGACAAAGGATTAATATTCAAAATATATAAGGAACACAAACAAGCTGGACACCAAAAATAAATTTTATTCTTTTGATTGTTTCAAATTTTAACTTAAATTTCTAATTACATTGCTTTCTGAGCCAGGTGCCAAGGCTCAGGCCTTGTAATCCTCGCTTCTCAGGAGGCTGAGATTTGAGGATCAAAATTTAAAGCCAGCCCAGACAGGAAAGTCCATGAGTCTCTTATTTCCAATTAACCACCAAAATGTAATGCTGAAAGTGGAGCTGTGACTCAAATAATAGAGGTCTAGCCTTGAACAAAAAGACCTCAGTGACAGTGCCCAGGCCCTGAGTGTAAGTCCCAGGACTGGCACAAAATTTTTATTTTTCTAATTAAAAATGAGCTCAAAGAGCTAAACATATTCTTCAAACAAAGGAAACAAATGACCAACAAGTATATATAAAGTGTCCATTTTCACCAATTATGAGAGAAAGGCAAATCAGAGTCATGATAGGAGGTTATCTCTAAACAATTAGAATGGCTGTCATCAAAAAGACAAAAATCTAAAACATACTAGCAATGATGTGATGGAAGGGAAATGTGTATATTGTTGTAGAAACATACAATCATTTTGGAAAACATTATGGTGAATCTATTAAAAATAGAATTACCATATAATCCAACAATTCTATCAAAGGAGGTATATATCCAAAGGAGACAAAATTATTATTGGAAAAAGATACTGTACTCTCATGTTTATTGCAGTACCATTAACAGTAGCTAAAATATGAAATTAACTTAGATGTTCACCAGAGGATAAATATATAAGTAAAATGTGATGAATACATAATAGAATATTCAGCCACATGGATAAAACTGGAGGTCATTATGTTAAGTAAAACAGCCAGACACAGAAAGACAAACACCATATGCTCTTATTCATTTCTCGCAACAAATTAGTTGGTGCTCACTAGAGCTTGGTAAGGGAAAGGGGAGGAGGACAGAATGTCAAAGGGTCACTAAGACACAGCTAAAGGGAGGAATTACTTCTGGTCCTTACTTAGGTAAAGTAATTCTTGATCAAAATAATCCACGATATATTTTAAAATGATTAATAGAGTGTGAATTTGGGGCTGGGAAGGGGGCTCAGTGGTAGAGTGCTTGCCTGGCATGCATGAGGCCCTGGGTTGGATTCCTCAGTACCACATAAGCAAAAAAAGCTGGAAGTGGAACTGTGGCTTAAGTGGTAGAGCACTAGCCTTGATCTGTAGAGCCCAGGCTCAGAGTTCAGGCCCCATGACGGACAGAAAAAGAAAAAAGAAAAAGAAAAAAGAAAGTGTACATTTTCCAATTTATATAAAATGATTAATGGATGAAGAGATATTAACACCTATTACCCTGATCTGATTGTAACACATAATATACATATCATATTATCACAAGATAGTTCATTGAAATGTGTAACTATGTCTCAATAAAAAAGAGGTTGGATAAATGAAAGGAAGCTTATATAGAAATGTATCTTCTTTTATGGAGTAGGAAATGGAAACAGAACTATGTCAAAGGGTTGTTGTAGAACAATCAAGAAGAGACCCTCAGATTCTCCTGTACCTCATCAAGACTATCCACTAGAAGCCTTTGCATCAGACACATGATCTGATCTGATTCTGACCTTCCCTGTACCGTGTGGAAGATCAACATTCTACCCAGGCTGGCCTTGGAGGATGCAGACAGCCAGGACTATTTTGACAGCTGTTTCATTTATTTCCTCCTGGGAAAAACAAATCAAATATAAGGGAAGCTTAAGAATATTCCAAGGAGATTTGATTCCTTATTGGTGGCTTTTTTTCAATAAACATCCTGATGAATACCACAACCCAGAGACAAGGCCCAAGACATAGCACTCCTGCTGATTGCTGGCTGGTGCCTGTCTTTCTCTGTTATTTGGTTTTTTTTTGTCTTTTATTTATGTCAAAGTCAAGAATAACAATACATGCAAGAATAGAGAAGAAATATTAACTCCTAGGGTTCTGGCTTTTAGGTATTTTAGGAAGGTCTTTCTCTTCCTTGTTCACATAGAGAAATCATAACTAGCCTTAGCATTGCTCTGTGGTGCATCAGAGCTCCCTTTTGGTTATATCCCAGGGCTGAACCTCTTGCTCATTGGTGACAGTTTCCATCACCCGTTCTTCTCCATGTCTGGTCATTGTATCTTCAGCAATGCCCTGAAGTTACTACTCCACATCTGTATGATCGGCTTTCTCACAGAAAAGGAGCTTCCTAAGAACACAGGATTTAATTCGAGCTCTGACTTAAATACCTCTGAGCCTAGGAAAGCCTCAGTTTACCAATCTGTGTTGCAGATCGAATATTCCTTCATTGACGTGGAACAAGATTGTTGAGATGTTTAAATGAGGAAAAAAAACACAAAAGGATCTGTTGAAGTAAAATGACATTCAAACATAGTTGTCAATGAGAATTATCATTCTAGACTTAATTAAAGATAAACCCCAATTGTTTCCAGATTTGTTATTTAAATGTCATCTGACATAAGCTTAAGAGTTGTGACAGGAAGAATGGAATGAATTTATTCTGAAATGCCTCTGTGTGTGTGTGTGTGTGTGTGTGTGTGTGTGTGTGTGCACGTGTGCACGTGCACACAGGCAAATCCTAGGGTTTGAACTTTGGGTTGGGTATTGTTCTTTGCCATTTTTGTTCAAGACTGATACTCTACCTCGAGCCACAGCTCTACTTCCAGTTTTTTGGTGGTTAATTGGAGAAAAGTGTCTCATAGATTTTCCTGCCCAAGTTGGCTTCAGGCTGTGATTCTCAGATCTTAGCCTTCTGAGTAGCTAGGCATGTAGGCATGAGCCACTGGTGTCCAACTACAGATATCATGTTTAGCTGAGAAAAGAAACAAGTATTGGCATTTGCATGGTACTGTACTATTGGAGATGGAAAGTGCCTTACAGAAGAATAGGTATGAGAGAAGGGAAGGTCAGGAATGGAATTGAACATCCATAAGCGGCTCAGTGGGTGGGCTCACTATATTTCATCATCTAAAAAATACTGAGCAGAGTAGTTCATCCTCTCACTGGATTCACACTCACAACCTATGAAGATGATTGTAATCTGGGCTAAAACCCCAGAAACCTGAAGAGGAGTAAAGCAAGAACTTTGTCTTCATTTCTATTCCCTGGGGAGATACATGGCACAGTACATTTATCCCCCAAATACTTCTTTAATGAGGAAATGAGTATCATGCAGCTGGAAAGTGGTCGAGCCAGAATTTAAGCCACAGGCCGATTAGCATTGAAGCCTAACGGCTCTCTTTCTACTCTATCGCAATCAAGTTTATATTAGGCGTTTGTAATTTATAAAAGCTACAAGACCAGCACAATTCAGAAAATGGTGTAATTGGTGCACATCTGTGAAATAGAATAATTAGCAACCACTGAATAAATATAAATATAAATATTAACACGATGTCATAGGTCCTGAAATTTCCTAACAGGAAATGGTGTAGAGCGGGGCGGGGCACTTAAGTGTCCGTGCTTGCTGGTGAGTGTTGTTCTTTGCCATTCTTTTAATTGCTTTAGCTTCAGTATGAGAAAGAAAAGAGTAGTTTTCCCAGCCTAGCTTCCTGCCAATAACAGATGGCTACATTTTAAAAATCAAATTTATTGATGCATAATTTACGTATAGACAAAATGAACTTATTTCAAGTATAGAAATCATGATTTTGCAAATGCATACATCTGTGTAACCACCTCCACAATCAAGACAGAGAACATCACTCCCCCAAATTCCCACAACCCATGATCTAAAGTCATTGCCATACATTTGTTTTGTTTTTTAAAAATTCATATAAACCTAAGACTCTGATTCCTTCTTCTTCCTTCCTTCCTTCCCTCCTTCCTTCCTACTTTCCTTCCTTCCTTCCTCTCTCTTTCTTCCTTTATCTGTCTCTATCTTTCTGTCTCTGTCTCTCTGTGCTAGTACTATGCCTTGGACTAAGGGCTTCTCATTTTAACTAATTTTTTTTCTCCCTATCACTTGAACCACACCTCCAATTTTATTTGTCATACTTCTAGCATTTTACTGTTCAGTTGAAGATGAGTCTCATGGATTTGTCTGCCTGGGCTAGCTTTGAACCATGATTCTAAAATCTCAGCCTCCTATGTAGCTGGGATTGTAAAGAGGTGCTACCAGTGCCTGCCTTCTTTTTCCTTTCTTGTCAATTTTGAGGTTTGACCTCAGGGCCTCCTATTTGCTAGGCAGATGTGCTACCACTTGAGCCATACCTCCATTCCTTTTGGCTTTACTTTTATAGACACAGTCTTGTTCTTTTTACCATGTCTGGCCTTGGACCACTAACCTCCTATCCTCATTTCCCATGGATCTGAGATTACAGATATGAACCATCAGGACCAGTTTATATGTTGCGATTATTTTTTAATTAATTTCTGCCCCAGGCTAACCTCAAACTGTGATCCTCTCAAACACTGCTTCCCAAGTAGCCTCCAAGTGTAACAAGCCAACTTGACCAGACCTGGGCTCTGACTTTTTACACTCATCATACCAGTTTTGAGATTCATGTGAAACACTGCATGAGTTAATACTTTATTCCTGTTTAATTGTTGCCATTCCATTGTTGCCACTCTTGTTTCTTTCAGGAACAAAAGTTTTTAATTTTAGTGAAACAAAATTTATCTATTTTCCTGTCGTGTTTTATGATTAGATACAAAAGGAATATTTATCTACCTCATAATAGATTGTCTTCCAATTCCCTTATCTTTATTTAATATAAACATTAAATATTTCATGTATTTTAACATTCAACTCTGAGTTCCCCCCTCTTCTTCCTCTTCTTCTCCTCTTTGTTTTTTTCCTTCTTGTTCTGTTTTTTCTTCTTCCTCCTTTTTTTTCCTTCTCCTATTTCCTGCTTCTCCTCTTCCTTCTTTTTTCCTTCTTCTTTTGTTTAAGTTCAGGCCTTCACTTATTCAGATTCACTTTGCTTCTTCAAGAAGACTCAGTTTCATTCTTCATGTTTGAATCTATTATTATTTCAAATGGTATTAACGTCTTTCTTATCCGTGGCTGGTGCTCTACCACTCAAGTCACACCTCCAGCCTTGCTTTTTAGATGAAACTTCTGAGTCATTAGGATTATAGCTGTGAACCACTGGCACCTGGCTTTTTTTTTTCTCCACTTAATGTTCAAGGTTTCCTTTAAATTTATGAACATATTTTTAAGAGGTATTTAAAAGTCCTTGTTTAACCTGTAGAAATCTAAAACTAGATCCTTATATATCACCCTGTACCAGAATCAACTCCAAATGGATCAAAGACCTTGAAGTAGAAGCAGACACCTTAAAACATTACAGGAAAGAGTAGAAGAAACTCTAGGGCTCCTCAGCACAGGCCCAAATTTTCTTTTTTTTTTGTCGGTCGTGGGGCTTGAACTCTGGGCCTGGGCGCTGTCCCTCAGCTCTTCAGCTCAGGGCGAGTGCTCTACCACTTGAGATACAGCGCCACTTCCGGTTTTCTGGTGGTTTATTGGAGATAGGAGTCTCACAGTCTTTCCTGTCCGGGCTGGCTTTGAACAGCGATCCTCAGATCTCAGCCTCCTGAGTAGCTAGGATTACAGGCGTGAGCCACCAGTGCCCGGCTCCAAATTTTCTTAATAAAGACCCAGAAACACAACAAATCAAAGAAAGGTTGGACAAATGGGATTGTATGAAACTGCAGAGCTTCTGCATGGCAAAGGACATAGATAACAAGATCAATAGAAAGCCCATGGATTGGGAGAAGATCTTCACTAGTCATATCTAAAACATACTTAAAACTCAAAAAATTAAAATCCCCAAGAACAAATCCTCAAAAGAAACAATCTCAAAGAAACAACCACCTGATTAATAAGTGGGCTAAAGACTTAAAGAGAGAATTTTCCGAAGAGGCAATAAGAATGGCCAATAGACAAATGAAGAAATGCTCAACTTCTCTAGCCATAAAAGAAATGCAAATCAAAGCAACATTGAGATTCCACCTCACTCCAGTTAGAATAGCTATAATCAAGAAATTTAATAACAACAGATGCTAGAGGGGATGTGGCCAAAAGAGAATCCCTACTGCATTGTTGGTGGGAGTATAAACTTGTTCAACTACTTTGGAAAGCATATGGAGGTTCCTCAAAAGACTCCACATAGAACTCCCCCATGACCCAGCAATCCCACTTTGGGGCATTTACCCAAATGATCACAAACAAGGCCATGCTAAAGCTACCAGCACAACTATGTTTATCACAGCATTATTCATCATAGCTAAGATATGTAACCAACCCAGATGCCTCTCAGTAGATGAATGGATCAAGAAAATGTGATACACACACACACACACACACACACACACACACACACGAATTCTATCCATCCATTACTGCCCCATTTGTTAGGAAATGGAAAAACTTGGAAAAATTATATTAATTGAAGTAAGCCAGACCCAAAGAAACATAGATCCCATGGTTTCCCTTATTTGCAATATCTAGGATAATCTGACCTGGCAAGCAGAAAAGGTAATTTATGTATGCATGACCATATAAGATGATGCTAAGTGAAATGAACTCTAAGATAGGGACAGAAGAGATTATATCTTTGTTGCTATTGTTTTTAATGTACTATGTGAAATTTTAGTTTCTTTTGTATGTTCTTTCCCCAAGTTAGAGTAGAAGTTCCAAACAATCGTTTAAGATAAAGCAATGAGCTATTCTGTTAATTCATGAAGGTTCCACTTTGAATCCTAATTCTTTTGCTAGCTGTGGTCAATACAAAATCAACTTCTCCTTAACACAATTTATTCCTCTATAAAAGTGGGCTTATGAGTTTTATCATACAGGGTATTATTAAAGATTGTCTGATTTAAAATGTCTTCAATTCTTATTTGCTACATTGCCTCCTTTCTTTTTTAGTTAGAATTTGTACTTTATTATTATGTTTTTCAGCTTATATATTAGATAGATGAATATTTAAATATAGAAATATGAAACTATTTATTATAATCTAGTACATATAAAAACCATACAGAAGATGTATTATGCCTCCTTTCTTTCTGTTCCTCTACTTCTTCCTTCTCTTCTTCTTCTCTTCCCTCCTCTCCCTTTCCTGCCCTTTCCTGTCCCCTGTCCTGGCCCATCCCCAAATATTCTCCAAGGAACAGTGAATTAATAGTAAAAAATCAAGCAAGTATCTTCCTGATGTAAGTTTACCTTCAAGGAATATAAATGTAAAAATAATAAATGAAAGTAATGCTTTAGATAATAAAAACACTATAAAGAAAATAAAACAGTGATGTAATCAGAAAATAATTGATCTCTGATCAATTATAATTTACATAAGGCCATCAGACAAGTTCTCTTGAGGAAATATCAACCTAAATTGGAAGAAACCAGAAATATTGAAAGCAGGAAAACATGCCATACCTGGGAATTAGCAACTGCAACAACCCTGAGGAGAGATTGAGCACATTTACTGCTGAAGAGAAAGGCCAGTATGACTGGAGCAGGATGAAAGGGAGTCTTAGAGGAGCAACACAAACTTGGAGGATCATATATGATCCTTAGAAGCAAAATTTATGGGATAAGTGATTAGGAAAGAGCCACTGATGGGATTTTTTTTGGTTTAGCAAAATGACTAATAATATAGTTTTAAAAATAATTTCCTCACTTCTGTGAGAGTTCCTGTGTTATAATTTTAACATCCATATATAAAATGCATATTGAGTTTAATTAATATTTATTGAGTAGGTACTGCATGCTATGTGCTGTGGCAATAAACAAGATTCTCTTCAACTGCCTGCACTGAAAAATCTTCTCAGGAAGTTAACCATTTGCCAAGTTGCTTTGTCTGCCTCATTATCATGATTATTGGGGTGAAATGTGATAATAAAGTTGGGTGATTTCAATTATCCAGCACCTCCATCACAGTCACTCCCTCTTCTTTATCTATGGATTAGGTTGTGCCATTCACAACAAGACTTTCTTAAATATTTTTTTAACCTGACAGCTTGATCTGCCATACTTACTTATCAATGAAAAAGAAGAGCAATACTTTAAAAGAGAAATTAGCCTTTATCCAGTCATCCATGAGGGGCATCTGCTTTGATTCCATATCTTGGCTATAGTAAATAATGCTGCAATGAACATAGTTGTGCTGGTAACTTTAGTGTGGCCTTGTTTGTGGTCATTTGGGTAAATGCCTAGGAGTGGGATTGCTGAGTTATAGGGGAGCTCTATATTTAGTACTTTGAGGAATCACCATACTGCTTTCCAGAGTGACTGAACAAGTTTTGAATGACATCATCCCATTCATAAGGAAATAGAAAGATTTGGAAAAAATTATATTAAGTGAAGTTTGCCAGATCCAAAGAAATAGGCTGCCTGGTTTCCCTCTTTTGTAATATTTAGTATGTGCCTATACATCTGTAGTATATATATATATGTATATACATATATACGTATATATATATATAGTATACTATATATATCTGTATATGAGACTATTTATTATAATCTAGTACATATAAAACCATACAGATGTAGTATATATACATATATACATACATATATATACATATAAAAACCATACAGATCTGTAGTATATATATACATATATGTATACATATATATAGTATACTATATGTCTATAGTTCTATGGTATAGTCTATAGTTAGTATATGTCTATACTTCTGCTATAGTTACAGCAAAGGATAACACTAGCTTAATAGCTATGTACATATGACCTTATAAAATGATGTTAATCAAAATGAACTACAAGATATGGAACAAGACAGTTTTTTCTTCTCTTTTTTAGTGTACTGTATGCAGTTATTTCTTTTTTTCCCCACCTTTGGTTTACCCCCTGTTGTCACTGTTTTTGTTTTGGTACCCTTTGTATTGAATATAAGTTTATCTGATTTGGAAATGGGAAGGGGAATCACAGAAATTATAAGACAAAGGACAAAGGGTGAATCAATGCAACAATTACACTCACAGGACACTATGTTGGAAATAAACTTCACAGCTGGGGTGGGGGAGGAGAGTGGGGGGATAATAGGAAAAAATGAGGGAGGGGGTAACAATGTTCAACAAGATTTGTACTCATTTCCTTACTTTTGTAACTGTAATCCCCTGTAATCACCATCACAATAAAAAAAGAAAAAATAGTCCTAGTTAAATGCATTTTAGGCCTGAGTTGGGCTTCTCTAAGGTGTTCTTTAGAGGTCATGATAGGAGAACAAGGTTCCATACTCAAGTGTCATATTATAAGAATCAGAACTAGATCTATCAAGATTCTAAATATTTGGAGCTTCTATCTCTTAAACACAGTACCCCCCCCACACCCCTTTTGTCAATCATTGGCCAGTTACGTTTCTCATACCTTTTTAACATGTTGATCTGGTTTGCCACCCTGAAGTGTACATAGCATATATATGTAAATTAAATATGAACTTATACCAAGGCAAAAGCGGAAAAGCAAGAAAAATAAGCCAAACTGATCATGAAGAAATTTAATAAATATTTTTAAAACTAAAACTGATTGCTTAGCAGCATGGCCCTAAATTCTTTGCTATGTTCAACCTTCTTTAACAATTTGATGTATAGAGGTTCTTCTTTTACTATGCATTCAAGTAGATGTACTTTTTTACCTCATGAGGTGGCTAAGTATGTTCATTGTGTTAAAAAAAACAGACTGCTCAAACAGTAAAAAATAGAAAAGATAAAAATACCCACATATTAAAACCATACATGAACAGGATCATATCTTGAATAGTAAGAAAAATATATTCCTACTCCCATCTACTTTAAGTATTTTACATTGACTCATTCCAATGTTTTGTTTAATGCATATTTTGGATATTTATTATACATACATATACAATCATATCATAATCTAACATATTATAATCATATGTATGTGACATATTAACATATATATTTTATTATATATACATATGTATGTGTATAGTGTACATATGGATCACATTGTATGTATATTTTTTGCTACCTCATTGTGTTTCTGAATTTTCCTTATTACATAATCCTAAAACTAAATTGACCAGATAATTTTCTAACATATGTTTATAAGTATTCTCCAGTTGTTGGAATTAAAACTAGATATTTTATTTAGGCCACTTGAATAATTCACTATTATAGGCAATGAAATGAGATATAACAAGGGAAAAATGCTTAGAAGCCTCGCCTCCACTTCATGAGGGGAGGCAAACCTAACAAGAGCTATTATTATTAGGAACCTATCTTGTTCCTTGTATTCTGCAAAAGCTTTACCTACTTGCTGGGTGGTGGTGGCTCAAGCCTGTAATCCTAGCTACTCAGGAGGCTGAGATCTGAAGATTGACGTTCAAAGCCAGCCAGGCAGGAAAGTCTGTGAGACTATTATCTTCAATAAAACCACCAGAAAATCAGAAGGGGCATTGTGGCTCAAGTGGTAGAGTGCTAGCCTCTAGCTGAGGAGCTCAGGGACAGATTTCTTGAACTTCACCTAAACTACAGAGAGGGTTATTCCCATGTTGTAAGTAGAGTAGCTGAGATTTAATCTCACTTAGGTGAGATTCAAATACAATAAGACATATTATTCTGAAGTTTTCTTTGTCCTTTTCTGTTTCTTTGCAACAGTGCTAAGAAGCAATCTCATGCAAGGCAGGTTCTCTACTAAACTACAGCTCCAGCCCTATCTGAAAGCTCCTTAACAGATGCCAATATTGGATGGCTGTCAAAATGGGCATTAATATGGTTAAAATAATTGAAAAAGAAAGAGAAATGCAATGATGCTTTGCTGCTGAGTAGATTGGGCAAATTGTTTGTTTTAAATTAGAATAGATAATGTGGTCTCTTCTAGACAATAAAACTAATGAGAGCCTTAGCCAACATTATTTGTGATGTATATATGATGAAAATGTTTTCAAGGCACAATGTTCCTCATGATATAAAAGTACAGAATATTGGATGGGGTAGTTACCTCTCAGTGTATTTTCAATATTACTCAAGTTTCAAAGTCAATTCACCAGTTTTACACATTCCAAAGTGACTAATATTAAACCCATTTTACAGATGAGGAAACAGTCTATGATAATAATTTAATTTAATTTATGTCTCCTATAACATAAAAGGAGTAGTTGGGGAGGTGGGAAGGAAGGGATGGTAGGAGAAAAAATAAAGGAGGAGGCAACAATGTTTGACAGGAAATGTACTCATTACCTTATTCATGTAACTGTAACCCCTCTGTACAGTATTTTCACAATAAAAGCATATTAAAAAGAAAGAAAAACAAAATCTCTTGTTTCCATTTCTTGAAGTTCATTTAGATAAATATTATTTTATATGATCGTATTCACATAGCTATTGAGCCTTTGTGATCCTTCCTAAGATATCTTCCTTTTGTCTCGCTGTATGAATGTTTAAGAGGTTTTTTAAAAATTAATTTTTCCAAATTAATTAATTTATTTGTATAAGGCCATTGCAATTTAACATATCCATCTAGGTGTCCAATGCTTCTTGATCTGTCACCTCACCCATTCTATCAGTTTCCTCTCCACAGACTCATTTCACATTTTCCACTTCCTTGATCACATATGGTTTTCCCCCCTATTTTTTATTGGCAAGGTGATGTACAGAGGGGTTACAGTTACATAACTAAGGTAATAAGTACATTTCTTGTTGACCTTGTCATCTCTTCCTTCATTGATTCTTGCTGTATTTGTTCCTTATTCTATTTTTTTATTCATCCACCTCCTTTCTGCGAGAACGCCTCCCCTCCCCCCGCTCTCCCCGTGTGCCTTTACAATCTCATTTTAGCCTCTACCCCTTGAGACACAGCATCATTTCCGGGGGTCTGGTGGTTTATTGGAGATAAGAGTCCTGCCCAGGTTGGCTTTGAACTGCTTTCCTCAGATCTCAGCCTCCTGAGTAGCTAGGATTACCGGCATGAGCCACCGACACCTGGCAATTTTGTTAAACTGTTAATCATTTAAAAGGTGTACAATATAGCACACATCATCGCTTGACTTCAACACTAGGGCTTAAATCTTCCTCAGCTCTTTCCTGTTATATAACACCAGGTTACCCAATTGGCTCATTTTTCCTAGAGAGAATATGCCAATATCATGCCATAACCTCAGATTCCCAATCAATATTTACATCTTCTAGAAACTATTGTGTCTGTCCTACCTAACAGTAGAATATATTTTGTTCTGTTTCCTAAAAGGTAAGAGAAAAGTTAACAACAAAAGGAATTTTCTTAGGGGCATTTAAATTTTCCCTGACAAAAAAGTGATGCTTTCAAGCTGCACATAGTGAACACCTAATGTCACATAACTAATCAGTATCTGTGGCTACCACCTTCTTAATGACAGTGGTAATTGGGTGTATGTTACTAGAAGTTATTATGATAAATAGATTGATTTTCTCTTGAAACTTGAGTACTACTGTCTGCACTGAGGTTTAGAAATAATGATACAATGATAGTATTCAGATGACAATGACAATGACAACGACGACGATAATGATGGTGATGATGATGATGATAATTTACCAAGATTGGTAGAGAATAGCCAGATTTTGAAGTCTGTCTGGGCACCATATAACTACTGCAGCATCCACTCTTAAGACTTTTTATGCATTTCTTTCACAAGCTCTTATACTCATTGTTCAGCAGATATTTTATTTTATTTTATTGTAGGTCGTGGGGCTTGAACTCTGGGCCTGGGTGCTGTCCCAGGGAGTGCTCTACCACTTGAGCCACAGCAGTACTTCCTGTTTTCTGGTGATTTATTGGGGATAAGAGTCTCGCATACTTTCCTGCCTGGGCTGGCTTTGAACAGCAATCCTCAGATCTCAGCCTCCTGAGTAGCTAGGATTACAGGTGTGAGACAGCAGTGCCCGGCAGATATTTTATTTTGTAATACTTGTTTGCTTACTGTCAATGCACGTTAAGCACTATGCTAATATAGATACTATTGTAGATGACATTAATAAGGGCTTAGTGTATGCTAGGCACTGTGTACTTGGTTTAAAAGCTCTATTTTAATTTAACTCTCAATATAATCCTATAAATGCTAATATCCTTAATTTATAAACTTAGAAGGGAACTTTGCTGAAATTAGCTTTTGTAATATCACAGAATTTGTAAGAAATACTACAATATAGTAAGTTTTGAAATATTTCTATGTGCCTGACATTGCTTGACGTGGTTCACTGGATCCTTGAACAGTCCTATAAGGTAGGCATGGCCCATTTAACAGATGAGAAAACTGCACCTGGGCAGCCAAGGGCTACCAAGCCACCCAGTGCTAGGATGAGGCTTTAAACTCAGACTGTATGACTTTAGGCTCTATTTATTCCCCCACCTGGAAGTGCTAGAATTGAGAGATGTCAGTCTGTTAGCAAAATCTCCCACTGTTACATTGTAAGACATGGTTGAATCCTTGTTCTGGATATAATACCATTAAGGTTTTCATTAATATGTTAGTGCTTAATAATAGTATTTAAAACATGAAATCCTGAGTGATAAACCTAACAAAATAATATAAATTTGTATGCTACTACCAAAAATAAAGATGAGAAAATGTAATCAACACACAAGTTAATGGAAAGATAAGCTATATCTGTGTATCCAAAAACTCAATGTTATTAACATATCAGTTATCCCCCAATTGATCTGTAGGTTCAATGCAATCATAACAAAAATCCTAGTAGACACATTTAAAATTGACAAGCAGACATAAAATTTATATGAAAATTTAAAGACTTAATAAGGCCTAAACAAAATTTAAAAATAAAAGTTGGGGGATTTAGGGTATCTGATTTCAAGACTTACTATAACCATAATAATCATGGTAGCATAGTATTATCATACAAATAGACAAAAGATCAGAGGAAACATGAAACCATAATCAGATGATACTAGACATCTATTATTAGAGTGTCTAAATCAAAGCAACTATTGATACCAAATGATGGAGAGAATGTAACAAAAGGGAAACTCTCTGTATTACGGGTGAAAAGCAAATGCTACTATCATTTTGGAAAACACTTTAGCCATTTCTTATAAAGATAAATCTATACTTATGTTAGAGCAATCCCATTCATAGATACTTTACCCAGGGAAAATTGTATATATATATATATATATATATATATATATATATATAT